>NC_136497.1:21435600-21568100 GCF_053919585.1 Euprymna scolopes
CGGGCACTCAGTTTAGTAATTAATAAGGGACAAATTCTATAATAATACATACGCAATCTGCATAAATTAAAATATAATGTTTAAGTTTTTTGTACGACCGGGCAACGCCAGACGGCTTGCTAGTAATACATATGTGTGTGCGTATCATTTAACTGTCGTCTTTGTTATAGTATAGCGTTCATTTCAATGCAAACTCCACCCTATTGTCATAAAATCAAGGCCGATTCAGTTCCCATCCAGTGACCTCATTTTAATGTCTATGTACATATAATTTTTATTTCATGAAACTTGTCCATTGAAGTCCGACTTCCGTGGGAAATCGTTTCCTTGACCTTATCGCTATTTATATAACGATAGGTATGTGTACATCTTTATAGATTTATATGTACAGAATTCACTTCTAAACGAATTAACCGGTCATTATGAATTCGGTTGGTTGGTTGTTTTTGTTTTACAGCATATCATCCCTTTTCAGGTTATTTAATGCCTAATCCA
Organism: Euprymna scolopes; assembly: GCF_053919585.1. NCBI lineage: Eukaryota > Metazoa > Mollusca > Cephalopoda > Sepiida > Sepiolidae > Euprymna > Euprymna scolopes. The sequence continues at coordinate 21,436,096 of NC_136497.1, forward strand.
AAGATTTTGAAGAAAGATTTTTTAATAGAATATATTTGTTGTTTTCAAGTTGGTTTCTATTTAACCCATAGTTGGGACCCTAACAGGTACTACCACTCCGGGTCAAAGTGGACCTGGGAGCAATGGCAATTAAAGGGTGGCTCCACACTCCCCAAAGCTCGCAAACTGGGGCCTCACCACTGGATATAGTTTAAGGTCATGTCCAGGACCTATGAATTCGGGAACACATATATTAAGCGTAGGCGTGCGTAATATGGTCTATATTTTGTTTAATTTAGTACAATAAAAGGGGGAAAGAAGGGATGGAAACCCTTGTGTGAAAATTCAGATACTTTCAGTTTATGTGTACAGTTTACTATAGGGTTTGTTTTTGTCATACCTAGGTTTTATACGTAAATTGAAACTTGTTCTAATGAGGTATGCTACACAACTGCGATGGACTGGGCATGTGGCCAGAATGGAGAACAGTCGCATTCCAAAAATCCTATTGTATGGAAAATTGGAAAATGGGTACAGAAAGATTGGTGGGCAAAAACTCCGTACAAGGATATGATAAAGCACCACCTTAACACGAAAAATTGGGAAGAGCTAGCAGCAGACCGAACTTACTGGCGCAGTAGCCTTCACAAAAGAAAGACAGAAATAGAGGCATTAATAAAGGCCAGCTTTTAACAAAAACATTACCAAACGCACAACCCTGGTAATTACGCATGCATTGCTTGTGGAGAAACTTTCCACACTGAAGGTGGAAGGCTACAACAGCATAGGATGAATCACCGAAATCCTGACTAGTATCTCCTGCTATGAAGGACTGTGTGATGATAGTGATGACTATAGCTATTCGGCATCTATTAAAATATACCCTAAAATTTAAATTTCTTTGAATATTTTAAATGATTTTAGGGGACATTATATGGGCGTAACCTTCCACTTGAAAATTCAAATATTCAGATTTGCATTCAGTTTGATCCATAGTCACTGGATTCTCTGAATTTCAATTTCTTCTATAGATTACTTAAGATTAAGCCTTTAGCTATTTTTATAACCAAATCATGCAATAAGTTTTAATTAAAGAGAATACAAAGTGGAGATTGAATTTACTTTTGGCAGCCTTGTAACACTCGCTTCTCTTATTTTGTCTTTTATACTTCACATTCCTTGAGCTAGGTTTCTGACAAAGGGGGAAGAAATGCTAGTTTTTTTTTCTTGAAGTGTTATTTTTAGTCCCTTACATCAAGTGACTTCATGCCTTGTCTCGGGCGACTTCTAAAAAGAATATCAAAATTAAAATAAGGAATCTAGACATATGGTTTAGTAGCACTATGTGTTGATTTTTATCTTTTTAAAAGAACATAAAAGAGGTACAGAAAGTTCCGTCTTGGGAATTAATTTTACCAGTTCTTGGACGAGTATTCTCCAAGTTTATTTAAAATCTTTCCTAAACAAAAATATCACATGGATCAAAAGCTGGGAATTAGTAGTTATAAATAATTAACTTTACACATCCTGGGACGGGTATTCTTCTAGCTTATTTAAAAGCTTTCCTGACCTTCAATGGTCTAATTTGCATAGCGACAATTAGAAGACATAAAGTATGTGTGTACCAGGTTAGTTTGAAATCCAACTAGTACTTTCTGAATCTGCAAAATTAAAATCTCTTCTAATAGTTGTTTAAGTTTTATTCGAAACGGATGCATAAATAACAGATACTACTGATAAGAGTGACATATGTTAATCGTTTCGGATTGAAATTCAACAAAATCATTAAGACGCCATTCGAATGAAAGAGACACATCTAACAACGTGAACTGCTTTGAACGCATAGAAAAGAAATAATCGCTATCATCATTCTTGCTGCTATTATTATTGCATTCGAGAATAATTGAGTTAATATAATTATTTTCTAATCAATTGGCAGTTTTTATCATCAGGCTGTGTTTCTCTTTGAAGTTTATTGCTTTTAAAAGTGACTTGCTCGACTTTCTTGAAACGCTTTTCTCGTGAATTAGTTTCCATTATTTCTAGGTTAATACTGTTTATTTAGTCAATGGGCGTCAGTTGTTTTTGTTTAGTTTTTTTTTTCTTTTTTGTATTTTTGTGTTCGTAATTATTCATCAGAAAATGTAACGATAGTGCGAATAATTGATCGACTTATTTTATTAACTTATTAATCATGACAGAAGCAGCAAACGTTTGGAATTTTTCCCTAAGATGACGCTATTTTTTCTCTCTCTTTCCTATTTAAATAGACAAATGACGCCATTCTCTCTCTCTCTCTCTCTCTCTCTCTCTCTCTCTCTCTTTCTCTCTCAATATATATATATATATATATATATATATATATATAGTAAGTTTTAAAATAAAATATATATGGCGATTAAGCTACACTGAATATTCCGCGTTTATGCATAAGCCTGAAGAATCCTAGAGTGGATGAAACGCGGAATATTCAGTGTAGCTTAATCGCCATATATATTTTATAAATTACTAACTAGCTTTACCTACGTATTGAGCACTGTTGAAGTAAATACTAAAAGTTCACGCATAAATTTATACTTTCGTATATTCATTTATGTGAGTAAATGAAGTAGTTATATATATATATATATATTAATGGGAAAATGACGCCATTCTCTCACTCTTTCTCTTTCTTACACTCTCTATCTATCTATCTATCTATCTCTATGCCCCTCTATCTCTCTATATCTATCTATCTATCTATATATCTATCTCCTATTCAAATGGGCAAATGACGCCATTCTCTCTCTGTATGTATTTATCTATCTATCTCCTATTTAAAGGGCAAATGACGCTATTTTCTGTCTGTCTGTCTGTCTGTCTGTCTGTCTGTCTCTCTCTCTCTCTCTCTCTCTCTATATATATATATATATATATATATATATATATATATATATATATAGATAGGACTATCCACTTATCTACTGTTTCCTTTTCAGATTAAATATGCTTTTAACTCATTTGAAAGTGTTTTTTAACATGTTTTATTAACTGTTTGCTCATATATATATATATATATATATATATATACATATATATATATATATATATATATATATATATATATATATACTAGCATTTCAGCCCGAAGTTGCCCGGAGATTTGGATGTGTCTGTTGAGCAAAAAAGAAGTGATACTAGAAAGGTAGGCTCGAACCCGTACCGCGAAGTCTGGCGTCTTTGACGTTACGACCACCGCTAAACCGGAAGAGGCGTAGGTTTTAATTAAGGCTAGACATTAGAAAGGAGAAAGGAGAGGATGACTTTAAAAAATATCGGCGAAAAAACAACCCCCCCCCCTGTAGCAAAGTGGCCAGTTGAAGGAAAAGATATTTAAGTTTTTAGCCAATTTTTCGATATTTGTCGTCTGAAAGGTCGAACTTAAAAACGATATTGATCTTGTAAAAATCCGTCGCCTCTGTCGAAAGTTTTAGGCACACATGCAAACATACATACATACATGCATTTCTATATTTGTAACTAAAACTTTTCGACTCAACCCGCTTGGAAAAGCTTGGCCTATCTCTGAATACCCTTTGTGTAAATTTTCAAATGTTTAGACCAGAAATTGTCTGAGTAATTTGGTAGAAATCGCAGAGGTCAAATTTTTTTTTACTTTGACTCCTATTATGACCCCTTAACATTTATTGTTTGTGGCTTAAATCAACTTATTAAGTCAGATCCATGTCCAAGTAACCTATATCTAAAATTTAAAGTGTTTATTCTCAAAATTGTGGGAGGAGTTTGATAGAGTTCTCAAAGGCCAAATCATTGAATTTTGTACCTCTTAATAGCCAAATTTCTGGCTGAAAATGAATTACACAGATTGTCTCAAATCTCAGTACCCTGTATATCAAATTTCGAGTCTGTAGACTTAAAATTAACAAAGTTATTGCATGGGGAAATGTACACGCACAGATACACACAGACACACACACACAGACACATTCACTTTTATAGATATACTAAAATTTCAGCCCGGCGTTGCCAGGGTGTTTGGATGTGCATGTTGAACAAAAAAAAAGTGGTAGTAGGAAGGTAGGCTCGAACCCGTACTGCGATGGAGGAAAAGAACGGGAAGAAAACTTAACGTCTATGCTGTTACGACCACCGCCAAACCGGAAGTGACATAGGTTTAAATTAAGGCTAGACAATCGAAAGGAGAAAATGACTTTAACAAATATCGGCGAAAAAAGTGACCCCCCTCCCTGTAGAAAAGTGCCCAGTTGAAGGTGAAGATATTAATGTTTTTAGCCAATTTTTCGCTATTTGTCGTCTGAAAGGTCGGATTTTAAAACGATACTGATCTTGAAAAATTCCGTCACCTCTGTCGAAAGTTTTAGGTAGACATGCAAACATACGTACATACACACATACATTCATATGCTGGTAACTAAAAATTTTCGACCCAAACTGATTAAAAAGCTTGCTCTATCTCTGAATACCGTTTATGTAAAATTTCAAATGTTTAGATCAGAAATTGTCTGAGTAATTTGGTAGAGACCGCAAAGGTCAATTTTTTTTTTAACTTTGACCCCTATTATGACCCCTTAAAATTTATTGTTTTGGGCTCAAATCAAGTTATTAAGTTAGATCCATGTCCAAGGAATCTATATCTAAAAGTTCAAGTGTTTAGACCCCAAATTGTCGGAGGAGTTCTCAAAGATCAAATCATTGAACTTTGACCTCTTAACAGCCAACATTTCTAACCGAAAACCTATCACAAAGATTTTCCCAAATCTCTGTACCCTGTATATCAAATTTTGAGTCTGTAGACTAAAAATTGACAGAGTTACTGCGTAGGGAAATGTACACACACAGGCACACAGACACGTTCACTTGTATAGATACACTAGCGTGGGTACCCGGCATGGCCCAGGTATTTTGAGGTGTATGCTGAGCAAATGCCTCCATGTTCTCTGCTGCAGAAGTCATTTAAGTTTAACTTTATGATCTCATATCACGCAAAGGTGAACATAGATTGTAAATAAAAAATAATCACAAGGTTCGTTTCAAAAGTAAACGAGACTTTGTGTGTTAAGTGAGTTTTCTTGTACACTTATTCATCCCAAACAACGCATATCGTCACTTGGACATAAGTGGCTACTATTTGGGACCATGTGTACAAGGACACTATCTAGAGAGTTGGGAAACAAGACGTCTGTTCGCATTACATTAAAATTCCAACATGTCAGTACAAATCAGGGAAGCAGGAAACAGGAAGGGAATTCCAAAGTCTAACAGTTCAAAGAAAGAAGTCATGAGAATAGAAAGCTTTCCGGCTACTAAAGTCTTCTGCAGTAAAGGGTGGGATTTTGTTGCTTGTTGAATTATTCGCGAACATTTACGTCGATGAAGAACGCGCTGAGTATGTCGAGCACATTTCATTAAAGTACTTGTAAAATTAGCACAGGGTGCAACATTTCAGCGATAGGATAGGGGTTGAAGCTTGGTTAACAGTATTAGATGGGATACTTTTTTGGAAATGCTTAAGATTTTTTTACCTTGTCTAAGAGGAGATAGCTAGTGGTTGATGTATCAGTCCAAATACGGCAACAATATTCTATCAACGGGCGAATAATTGCTTTGTAGAAATGCAATATACTATGAAGTGTGAGTATTTTTCTGCCATAGTGAAGGGAGCCTCTTTGCAGCAGCCTTGGCAATGTCTTCAATGCATTTTCTTCAATTCATGTTGTCTATGAATATTAAGCTCGGATGTTATTGACAAAATAGGGATATGAGGCTTGTTTTATAACTATATCTTTAGCGTCTGCAACCATTGCAAAATTTCACATGCTGTAGTTTAAACCGGTTACGTGAATGTCGTTTACTTATGACGATTGTGGAAAGAACGATGAATACCGAGTAACGAATACAAAACAGCAATTTACTGTAACAACCTACTTATTCACCGGCTTTTGGTCCGTGCGACCTTTTCTCCCCCTAAAAACTAATAGACTTATTTTGAAGGCATGCAGTTTATCAACAAGGCTGTAATGGCGGAGCCGGTAAGAATTTCAATAGAATCTTTCCATCAATGTATAGAATCGTGGGCGAGAAAGTTGGAAAAGTTTATTGGTCTCAAATAGAGAGGTTACTTTTTTTTTTTACACAGTGATCACCACTTATCAAGGCCCGGAAGCCACTCAGGGATAAGGGTTATTGCAAGTACATTACGTTAGTGTGGAGATTTGATGAAATGTTTACTTAAGGGGGCGGTTCATTAGGAATTTGTTAACGTTGGACTTGAACACATCCAAGTTGTAGTCCGGTGGGAAGCAGGCAGATGGAACAGAGTTCCACAGGCGTGCAGTTCTAAGAAAGAAGATTTGTTCATGGAATTCGCGTTTTGATTTAGGCATAGATAAAGAGTGGGGGAAACTTTTGACAGTGGATTCAGCTAGACGGGTGTTTTTCGTGAAAGATTGGCGAGGGGGGACCAGAGATTGGAGTTCAGACGAGCACCTGTCATGGAAATACCGATAAAACAAGGATAGGCTCGCAACGTCTCTTCTGTGGGAGAGAGGTTGCAGGGTAGAGAAAAGGGCATACCCCACTAAGCCACGAAGTCTATTTTGTACTCTGTCAAGGCAGGATAGGCTGTTTTTAGCAGCTCCTGCCCAGATATGGCAACAGTATTCCATCCTTGGACGTACTTGGCTTTTATATTGATAGAGAATTTCATCAGTAGTGAGATATCTTCTGGAGCGGTAGAAGGATCCCACCATCTTTCCAGCGACCTTGGCAACAGACTTGATGTACATGTTCCATTTCAGATCAGGAGTAAATGTCAAACCCAGAAGCTTGTCCAAACACGGGTCCTCACCCAGACGAGAGCCATCCATCACAATTGATGCCAGATGGGGATCAGAGCGTTGATGATGTAAGGATAGGAGTTTGGTTTTGGATGCATTAAAGGCAACCAGACACATCTTCCCCCACTGAACCACGCGCTCGAGATCAGAGGAGAGAGAATCAGAGAGAACTTTGTCATTTACAGCCTTTGATGTGTTGCCGTAGATGGTCGTGTCATCAGCATAGATGTCAACGAATGATTTAAGTATGTATTTAGGGAGGTCATTGATGTAGATCAGGAAGAGAGTTGGGCCCAGGATTGACCCCTGAGGAACCCCAGCATTTATATTGCAGGCCTCCGATTTTTGTCCATCTACCACTACTCTTATGAGCCTATCGGGGAGAAATGATTTAATGATTGAGAAAACATTTCCAGTTATACCGTAGCTGGAAATCTTGTGAAGTAGACCCTTATGCCATACCTTGTCGAAGGCCTTTGATATGTCAAGAGCAATTGCCCTAGAAAGGAAGCCTTTGTCAAGAGATTCACTAATCCTGTGGGATATAACCGTCAGCACATCTGCGGTAGATCTTGCAGAGCGGAAACCATATTGTGTGTCACTAAGAAGGTTATCCCTGCTGAGGTGGTTGACTATTTCTCTATTTAATATGGATTCCAGCAACTTACTCATAACACACAGGAGACTTATAGGTCTGTATTGAGAGGGAGATGACTTATCACCTGAATTCTTAAATACAGGGCAAACTGATGAGGTCTTCCAGGGAGTCGGAAAGCACTTCTCCTTAAGGCAGCGCTTAAATAGTTTCGTAAGTATGGGAGCAAGTTCTGGTTGAAGCTTTTTTAACACTATAATTGGGATGCCATCAGGGCCAGTTGCTTTACTGGAATCTATGTTCTTGATTAGCTTGGCGACCTCATGCACGGATATTTGTATGTTACCTAGCTTGTTCTGTGTTATAGGAGGAAATATGAGGAGTTGATGGCCTTCGTCGCATAGGGTAGAATTAGCTGCAAGGTTCTTTGCAAATAGTTTGGCCTTGTCTGACGCTGATGAGATGACCTCTGGTCCATTGATAATGGTTGGGATAGAATGCACACTTCTGTTCAGGATCCTATTTGTTATTTGCCAAAACTGGTGGGATCCAAGCCGCTGATCAGCTACCTTAGATTTAACAGACTGGGCATATAGCTATCTTGCATTTTTATTACTCTTTTACAGTGGTTGCTGGCAGTCCTGAAAGCAGCTATAGTCTCAGTGCATCTATTACGTTGGTAGCTATGGAAAAAGTGATTTCTGTGCGCGATAGCAACAGCACATTCTGGAGAGAACCATGGCTGGCTGTTAGGTTTTTGTTGGAATTTTTTAGATGGTATGAATTGGTCTATGCCTACAATTAACCATTCGGTCGGATCTGATACTATAGAGGACACTTCCTTTTTAAACATGGAGTGCAGAGGTAAATCAGATATGAATGTACGGAAGCTATCCCAGTCAGCCATAGAGTATCAGTATACAGTACGGTGGAGGGGTACGTCTGGGGGCTTCTTACATTTCGTTTTTATCTTAATTGATACGACGGAGTGGTCGGAGGATCCTAGAGGAGAATGAACGGAACATGAACATAGCTCAGGGGAAGTTGAGAGAAAAAGGTTTAAGAGGCTTGCATATTGACCGGGTGTATCGGGCACACGGGTGGGTTCGCGAACAATCTGAGTGAGGTCATAAGCAATGGCAAAATCATGACAAAACCTCCCCTCATCATCTGTCTTATTTGAATGGGTCAGCCATTGCACGTTATGGACGTTGAAGTCACCACAGATGTGGATGTTAGCCGAGGGATGTGAAGACAATATGTGGTCTATTTTCTCAGATATGCTCTTAAAGATAGTAACTCCGCTGTTGTGGGGGCTATAGGGGGCAAATATAAATGCAGTGGTGTTAGTGCAATCCTGAAGCACATATAGGGTAAATTAGGATCTTCTCTAGAGATATCCCTGCCACATGGGAAGCCATCCTTAATGTAGGCACATATTCCATGCCCATGGCGATCTTGGGTGTCAGATTTAGCTGTTAAATTAGAGTATCCGTTGATTATGAACTGATCTAGGGAAGTGGTCGGCCCTATTCCAGTTTCACTTAGAAATAATATGTCCGGTTTCGTCTCCTGTAATTGGGTTTCAACCTCTGGAAGGTTGGAACGTAGACCCCTGATGTTGGAAAAGGAGACCTGGTAGTTGGAATATGGGGTTCTAGGTTAATCGAGTTTTTATTCTGGAGATATTTCATGTTGAGGTTTTGGGATTTGTGGAATAGGTCGGCATACTTGGTTAGAGCAGTACAGAGAGGGAAAGTAAGAGAGAAAAAGACAGGAATTTTTTTTTTTTGTAGCACACGAAAAGGTAAAGCCGTAACAATTACCCACTAGTATGGCATCGAGAGGCCCCACCAGAGACTGATGCATGGTCCAGATACACTCACCAAATGGCAATACAGCAGTCCCAGTACTTTGCGCCTGCTGATAGGACAGCCTCCTTAGTGGTTAATCCAAGGTTCGGGTCCCTGACTATCAGGCGGATAACGTCAGCCCAGACAAAACGTTTACCTCCAGCACCCTTACTACTGACATGGCCACAAGGACAGACAGAGACAGAAAAATTTCCGACATCTCAGACTACTGGTCACCAAGTGCTATCGACCTTTAAGCAGCTTTTTCTTAACCCTTTGTCAGAAAAATCACTCATTGAATGAGGACTGAATGACAAAATAGGAGAAGCGAAAGTTACTGGAGCTGCTGATAACACATCCACTGTATTATCTACTCTCCATTTAAAAAAAAATAATAAACAAATAAATAAATTTAAAAAAAGAGGGGGGGAATGGGTACAAGTGACTTATTTGCATCTAAGTAGTAAGTCCGGTGCTAAGTTAACAATTCAGGACACTTGATGATAATCTCCCCTCCCATATTAACACATCCACTGCATTATTTACTCTCCATGTACTTTCATGGTACTAATAAAGAAGTTTGTATAATTTTAATTTTTCCGACTACACTTCTTATCTTGAATATTGTTCTCACAATGTTTCGACCTATGTACTCTCCGACCTTCTTAATGTGCGTCTTGTAGAACTCTGTAATCTGTATGGAATTTCGAATTTTATTTAACCCACGGAGGGGGCTTGTTCTCGTTCTTTCAGTCATGACTGAGTGGAGTCTTAAGTAATTCTTAAATATATTCTTACTGTTGTCTGTACTGAGGATCGAACCATTGACGATCACTTAGAACTGATTGTGATTTAGCATTCCATCTACTGAATCGCAGATTCTTATATGGACAATTCTAGCATGAACGAACATCCAAGATGAGAACAGTAGTCTGAATAATTAAATCAATACGTCCTTATTATTATCAATCCTCATCTCAAAAGTTCCGAACTATGTTAGGAATTGTAAATTATTTGTGACAACAATCGCATTACTTTAAGTTACTGAAAATTTCCAAAACTATTTTTTTTTCTATTTAACATAACTATGTTCTTCCAAGGGAGATCCAAAGAAATATACCAGCTTTGCCTTATCTAAAACAATTATAAAGAGGAAGTTTATTCTTATATATAATGAGTTTTTTAGGATCGGATACATTGAAAGGATTCTTATGTATGAATGGCATCAACATAGATATCGGCAGATCGAAAGTACTTGAAATTTTAAACATTGTAAAACAAAGACTGATATCAGGAAAATTGATCGGATTTCTACCAAGAATTGTCCACATTACTTAATAATATATGCATAGACTAAGAAATGTTAATATAGATGCATACACACACGCACACACATACACACACGTATATATACATATATATATGTGTGTGTGTGTGTGTGTGTGTGTGTGTGTGTGTGTGTGTGTGTGTGTGTGTGTGTGTTTATAGATTAAGTTCAAGTGTGTTCTAACATTAACTAAACCAATATTTTCAAGGGTGCTCAATACTTGCAACAAGATTATAATAAAATTATATAATTTTAAATATATATTATAATTATAAATAAATAAAAGTACATAATTATATAGACAATGTTTATATAATTTGCACAGAGATTACGGATAAATAAATTATATGATTATAAATATAAATTAAAATTATATATAAATAAAATTATATTATCGTACAGAAAATGTTTATATAATTGTATTTATTTATTTAATTATATATATGTATGTGTACGTATGTTTATATCTATATTGATCTCATGATAAAATAAAGTTAGATGTAACTTTTATTTCTTATCTTTTATTTAATGTATTTAATTGCTCCTCTTAATGATGTTGAGCTTTCTCTCCCATTATAAACTCGCGCTATACAGATATATTCTCATAACTTCATTGTAATATATATAAATGTGTGTGTGTGTGTGTGTGTGTGTGTGGAATAACTTCATTGTAATATATATATATATATATATATATATATATATCAAAATATAATATTTTCATTGCACAAATTCCTCTCTGGACAAAAGTATCGTAGGTTTGAAATAACAGATGCCGCATACAAATTCAATACATCTACCCTGATAGTCACTATTTTATGTAGCTTAACGACAACCATTTCTGCCACATTCACTTGTGATAATAAATGCTACATTATATCCGCCACATCTGCAGAAGAAAAAGTTCCTATTTATCTCTACCAATGTTTAGTGTTCTCACCGATACCAATTGCCACCGGGTCTAATTCTAATTTTCAGCTATAGTGTGATTACACCCTCATTGACTGGCTAAGACATACATAGAGATAACATATTCTTTCCGATTTTGGAATCCTAGATAATAACGGCTCCCTAGTCATTTTCCACTCTTTCTGATTGGCTGAAATCTGCCATTCTCATATTCCATAATGAAACTAATTCCTAAATAAACGACCAATTCTAAAAGTTCACAAAAATTGCGTCTCCCAATGAGACACTAGCTTAAAAATAGAAATACAAACATATTAACCGCACATAAACAGGCAGTTAAATACTGCTAACCTTATTTGCTGGAAAAAAACGTGAACAAATGAAAAACTTTATAAACACAACGTCTTCTTAGTCTTTGTTTGCATATCCGGAACACCTAAAAAATGTAAACACAGCCATCATTTGGTACTTTAACATGTACAAAATATCAACACAGCACTATCCCCCCAAATAAAATCGCTCTGAAAAAAAAAACATGTTTTTCTTGCTTTTTTCCTTTTTTTTTTTATTACTCCGCTTGACGATCAGATTTTTTACACCAATTACCTACGCTACAGATTTAACGTAAATTTCACTGCATACGGAAACACTTATTTGTTATATACTTATGTTTTCACCAATTTTGAATTATGAGGAGTATTTTATGTATTTTACTTTTCCGGACTCGAGATTGCACACACGTTAACTTGGGGAGGTAAATTTGTACATTAGGTCCACCTCCACACTTTTTGTTTAGAATGACGACTTTAACAGATCTTCGACTATGCTGATTAAGAAAGTCTCATTCAAATTTTGCGGAGACAAGTGCTTATAGAGATATAAAGACCTGCATTATGCGCTGTAATTCATTGGCCGCCAGGTTTGTACGCACGCACGATAAAAAAATCTACTTCTCTTCCACACCCAATGTCTTTAGCATTTGCGGGATGGAATGCTGACAACGATTATCACGGTTAAATTTGAAAGAATCCTTCCACCACCACTCCCAAAAAGGGAGTTGTCTACTCTGAAAGTCGTTCTTTACATGGGGGATGTTAGGGGGTGTCTATTTCGAACGCTGTTCTTAAGATGGGGAGGTTGGTAGTGTCTATTCCGAAAGTCGTTTTTAACATGGGGAGTTTGGGGTATCTATTCCAAACGTTGTTCTTCTTAACATGACACTACTCAAAGAAGTGAAGTGAAAAAAATCGTAATTTTTTTATTTTACACGTTAAAAAGACGACATAAAACTGGAATTTGATTTAATATTATTGTTTGAAGAGTTAAAAAGAAGAGGAAATCTTGAATAACAAACGGAAACCGGTAGGACTGCTTCCACTGATTTGTCCATATACAGTGAGAATCCCTAACTTCGTGATTTTTATTAAATTATACTGACTTATGCATTCCCTTAATTGCTTTTTTTAGATTCAAACAATACATGCAGAGTATCGCCCCAAACCAGCACTAATCGCCAGTAAAATCCAGATTATTTAATTTGAGCCAAATCAAACTGGTTGACTCTGGCTTGAAACTGGAATAACTTGGACAAAGACGAGTGTTGAGTGCATAATGGCATGTTAATGACGTAGGAACCCATATCCCTCGTCTACCCCTAAATATATAGAAACGCATATGGGAAATTTTTAGTCGGTCAGTTAGAGTTAGAATTTAGTTCGAGTCCGACAGACACACTCGTCAGAAAATGAAGATTTCCTGTCGAAGCTACGAGAGGTAGCGATGTATGGTAGATGAATCGATAGAGAAATTCCCACTCTCCTTCTAAGGATAGGCAGAGAACAATGAGTCGTCCTAATTGTCCAAAGAAATGAGACTTGCGTTATTGTTATGAGTTTTTGTTCCAGGGGATCAAACGCGGTCAAGAGATTCCGAAGCAATATATAAAAAGGTACGTTCTGCTTTTATTTTATAAAGTCTCCAAAAAGGGCTGATATTTTGTAATGTGTAGATTTGATTCAATATAAGCAAACACTATATCCCCCTACGCAACAAGGTGCCTTTACACTTTTACGTGATGATGTCAGAATGGTTAAGCATACATGCAAAAAAAAAACAATGATCTAGAAGCTCATTTCACAAAACGCCGCCTCCATACTGAAGTATGTTGGCTATCTCGGAGTAAGGTTCTTAACTGAGTTTTTACATTGAGAACATCTTTGTTTTTTTTAGGGGGGTTGTTTGCTTGTTTTTTTTATTGAGGAAGCAAACCTCATGACAGTAAATGTCAGGATGTGCTCTGTCTGGAAAAATCGTATTACATGACTTCAATCATCAATTATCTGAACATGCTAAACCTTAGACAACAAGGCAAATGTGAGGATATTTTTACAAGTATAAGAAAAATAAATACACTCAAAATGAAGGTGAAAATGAAAAAACTATGCAGAAAATTTTGAATTATTTAACTTAAGTGACTTGACTGAAGTGCAATATCTGAGTCACCCCGCATCACACCTCCACCGCCAACCACCATCAAATGAATTGTAAATAAAGTCGTATTATTTATGTTTCAATCGTTCTTTAGTTGTGGTTGTAAAAACCACGAAACAGTGTATATAATTTCGTATGCATTATGGAAAAGTGCAACCAGCGATTATATAAACATTTAACAATATAACCGACGCTGTTTTACACGAAATTAGACGATCACCCAAAACCAATGCACGATATTTCAGAGTACTAAGATCTAACTGAGCAGACAATATGCAAATTTGTACAAATGATTTCATGAGAAATGAGTAAAATGTAAATTGGTCCATGTTATGCAAGCAAGAGAAACAGACACAAGAGGTACATATGTCACACTTATCCATGAGACATCTTACTTTATAATGCAGGAAAACTTTTACTTCTATTTCTCAGACATTGAGAATAACCAGCTTCAACATATGTATACTAAATCCCTTCACAGATGAAAGAACTATTCGCAAGACATTTAGTCATCCCATGGATTTATGTTGGATAGGTGACGGGCGACACCGGAAAATATTAGATGTATGTGCATACACAATGACAGTGAACTGAACAATTCCAGATATCGCTTGCTAGGTCGATTATGTTAATCATAAACAAAAGAGTCGACCTACATTTTTGATCAAGTTTTAATTGCATAAAATGCAAAGCAAAATAAAGAATCGACATTCCGACCGAGAAATGGGGGTGTGCTGGAAAATTACCTAAAACGCAAACGATGGGACAATGAAACATTCCAATTCATGAAATCTAAATAAAAAAGACTGGTAAAAAATACATGAAAGAGTCGAAAGCTGGCGAGCAAGTGATTGACATATTTGAGTCGCCCCGCTCCACAACCCCATCGCCAACTGCCATCAAGTTGACTGAATTGTAAATAAATTCTAAATTATTTACGTTTAAATCGTTCTTCTGTTGAGATTTAAAAAACCACGAAAATTTCGCACGTATTTTGGAAAAGGGAAACCAATGATACATTCGACAATATGACGACATCGTTTTACACGAAACTAGACGATCACCGAAACCCAATAGAAAGACCTATAACAATTGTTATATGAACAACAATTTATGATATTCCAGAGTACAAGACAATGACCATATTTGTACAAATGCCTACATCATATTTGTGTGAGAAAGAGTTCTCTAATTTAATAAAAACAGAGAAATGCAATCTGAACGTGGACCCTCATGTGAATTGCGCTTAACACAAGGGACGTGCAGCGGGGGTGGGGCTAGGGATGCCCAAGCATCTGCTCCTTTTACTCCTGTTTTAAAAGTGCTCTTTTCAGAGAAATGTATCATAGGCACATGCCTCACTGAGACGGTGTTCATTACTATATTTTTGCCGGGATTTTTTTTCACTTGAGCACCTGCCACCTCGATTTAACTTAATATCAGGCAAAGTGAAACAGCAGCAACTGATTTTTTAAGGATAAGTTTTTTAATCATTTATTGATCTTGTCCGAAATATAGTATGCAGTTTTACTTTAGTGAAGGAAAATGCTTCTAAACGGCATGCTTAATGTTATCTGTATATTTTTAACCTCTTAGTTTGTGATATATATATATACATATATATATAATGTATACACATAACCTTTTTATAGCGAAACTAAAATTTCAAGGTTATCACTTTGTCACTGTAGCGAATAAGCTAAGTAGAATGATCATGCTAAGACGCTGAAAATAATTATACTTAAACCTAGAAAAGCTTAAATTACTTACGCATGCGCAGAATTTTTGAAACTTTATTTCGCAAACTGGATAGACGGTTTCATCGACCAAACAAGTAAATGTCATGTTTAATGTATATTTTTCACCTCTTAATTTGTGATTATGAATTTAAATAAATAAATAAATATGTATATATTATTATTATTATTATTATTATTATTATTATTATTATTATTATTATTATTATTATTATTATTATTATTATTATTATTATTATTTGTATTCACATAAAATTTTATGTATTTATTTTCAGTATTTCATTCGACCAGAGTTCGATACATAAGTAGAGCTAGGTACAGTGGAAAATATTACGAAAGGCAAGCGCATGTAGAAACTTAGGCGACCCGTGTAGATAATGTTTGAATGAGAAATTTGCTATCTTAAACATTAAAGAACTCCAAAATTTATTAAACTACACGTGAAATGACAAAAGGATGTATACACAAAATGAATTTTGTTTTAGGAACACGATAATAATTTTCATAATAATAATTAATTAACAAATACATAAAGAAATGCACTAGCATAAAATGAAATGTGAGTGAAAAACATCCAGATTAAAACTATGTTTGTTTCCAACACAGATAAAAGTGAAAGCGAATCCTTGCCAAAAAAGGCAAAGAAATAGATGAATTACAAGTCAGATTACTCTTGCCTGTAACGCCCGCGTCCATAAGCTACATAAATGGGTGTGGTGTGTATAATAAAGAATATGATTAGTTGACTAGCAACCCAGGTATCATGGGAATATATAAAAACACGTAGCAACGATTCTATGTTTTAGATTGACGAATACTCACGAGGATGAAACGCAGAAAATTCTGTGTAGCACAATTGCCATATATATTTTCAAAACTCAATATCTTTACCTATCTATCTATCTATCTATCTTTATATATATATATATATATATATATATATATATATATATATATATATATATATATATATATATATATATGCACGTGCAAATAAACTGTTTCAATCGCTTTATTGCAGATACGCAAAATATCATTATTTCATTAAATATGCGTCACAAGAAAATTAAAATTGTATTATCAAATGACTACTTTAAGGTTAGTACTTTCCCAAAATTTTATTTAAATTCATGCGATAATCACGAAATTATGGCATTTTATTTATTATCAAGAAATTTATACTATCCTTCGCTTATATATATACATATATATATATATATACATATATATATATATATATATATATATATATATATATATATATATATATATATATATAGATGGATAGATATATAGATAGATGCCTTATATATTTATATATACACTTTATATATATTTATATATATATTGTTTTTAAAATATATTTGTTTTTTTAATATCATTTTTAAAATTAGATATACAGTGATGATCATATTTATTGGCACGGTAAAATAAAAGTTAAATTTTGTCTAATAAATTCTAAAAAAGGGATTAAATTAAAGAAAATAACAAAGTATATTATGTATTTTTAACTGGCCTTTCCGATGCAGCAATCGGATTTTAGAAAAAATAAATAACAAAGGAACAACAAACATAATTGCAAAAAACCCTTGTTCAAAATTATTGGCACGATTTATTTAATAATCAATTGTATAGCCTTTGGCCTTGATTACCTTCCTCAGTCGCTTTTCATAGTTTACAACCAAGTTGTTGCACTCTTCAGTAGTAATTTTAGCCCACTCTTCCTGACAATAATCCTCCAATTGAATAAGATTCTTAGGCTTGCTTTGCATTACCCTCAATTTTAATGTTCTCCATAAATTTTCAATTGGATTAAGGTCTGGGCTTTGTGATGGCCACTCCAAAACATTAATATGATTGTCCTCAAGCCATTTCTTAGTCAGTTTAGCCGAATGCTTTGGGTCATTATCTTGCATGAACCACCAACGACGACCAAGTGAGAGCTGTTTAGCAGAGTCTTTCAGGTTTTCATCCAATATTTTAACATAATCTTCCTTTTTTATGCTACCTGTGACCTTAACAAGTCGCCCTGGTCCAGAGGCAGCAAAGGATCCCCAAAACATCAAACTGCCTCCACCGTGCTTCACTGTGGGTATGGTGTTCTTAGGCAGGAAAGCTTCGCCAGATTTTCTGTAAATATAAGACACTTTATTATGGCCAAATAACTCTATTTTCGTTTCGTCAGTCCATAGAACACGTTTCCAGAATGCAACATCTTTATCAATATGACGTTTTGCAAAGGCTAGCCTTGCTTTCAGGTTCATAGGCTTCAATAAGGGAGTCTTTCTCGGACGACATGCTTTTAAACCAGCTCTCTTCAAAACTCTATCAACTGTATGTCGAGATACATTCACTCCAGAGGTGCTCTGTTCATCAACAATCTCCCCAACAGAGATCCTTGGGTTTTGTTTTACTTGTCGAACAATTTTCCGTTCATCTCTTGGGGAAAGAATCCTTTTTCTCCCTCTACCCTCTAAACTCATAACGTGGCCTTGCGATTTGAACTTGTTTATTATGGCTCTAACAGTGGATTTGGGAAGGTTTAGCTTCTTTGAAATCTTATCATAGCCCTCCCCATTGGTATGGCATGCTACAACAAGCTTCCTGACGTCTTCGCTGTGTTCCTTAGTTTTAACCATGGCGATTGAAAATTATAATTTAGTCACTTATAATAGTTTAAATAAACCGCTATCTAAAAATTATCTGAAAAAAATTATTCACTGAATTAGCGTTAAACAAGCATAATATGGCTATAAAAACGTTCAGAAAGCACGTAAACCGGAAATTGATTGATATTATACTGATACTAAAAGAAAAACAAAGCCGTGCCAATAATTTTGAACAAGGGTTTTTTGCAATTATGTTTGTTGTTCCTTTGTTATTTATTTTTTCTAAAATCCGATTGCTGCATCGGAAAGGCCAGTTAAAAATACATAATATACTTTGTTATTTTCTTTAATTTAATCCCTTTTTTAGAATTTATTAGACAAAATTTAACTTTTATTTTACCGTGCCAATAAATATGATCATCACTGTATATATATTCTTGAAATAAAATTGAAATTTGAGAAATATTTCTCAATAAGCTTCTAATTATTATATTTTAATGAAAATTTGAAATATTTGAAATTTAAAATATTGAACTTATACTATGCCTCCTAAGACCTTTTAAAGTACCTTTAAAAAAAATTAAATTTGAGGAAGACCTATATCTATTGTTAAAATATCACAAATATTAGAGATATGGGAATTTTTACCCCTATTTCATTCAACTAAATATCGTCTACGCGTTGACCCTTCACGCCTAACAACTGTGTATAAAATTCATAATGATCAGTTTAAAAATGTAGGAATAAATTTTATAGAGAATAAATATATGAACATATAACGCTACCTAACTTCATAAAGATACTAGACTACCCGTGGCCTGATAATCAGTATATGTTATATCTATCAATGGAATAGTTAGTATTATTTTACTTTAAGGCCCGTCTTACGTTTGTAGAAAACAAAATATTTTTTCGTAGATTTCGGTGCGCTAAAAACGAATCTGCAAACCGTTTTTATCGCAAAAAAATAGTTTTCATGATATGAAGAAATTACTTTTTCGAAAAGTGGGTGATCATTTTTCC
The DNA here is from genome assembly GCF_053919585.1 of Euprymna scolopes. Taxonomy (NCBI): domain Eukaryota; kingdom Metazoa; phylum Mollusca; class Cephalopoda; order Sepiida; family Sepiolidae; genus Euprymna; species Euprymna scolopes. The sequence continues at coordinate 21,455,495 of NC_136497.1, forward strand.
ATCTAAATTTACCTTAAAAAGCATTCACTTTCTGGCCACCTGAGAGAGGGGGCGTTATTTTGTTCTATACAAACATGAGACGGGCCTTAAAGTAAAATTTTACCGAATAGTTAGGATATGGAATTATGTATAAGCATGATATTCGGGAAAAAATAGTTTTTAAATAACGTAAATCAAGCAAGTATTTTTTACGTAAGAAAAACATTTTTGCGAAAGGATATTTAAATGAATAAAATGTGTATTTTTTTATATAACTTATTGATAAGAACCAACAAAATGAACATATCCGTTTTTTATAGACTAGCGGGGGGGGCGCATAGTTTTGCCCGATTGTAAAAAAAAATGCTTAAAATATGATATTTTAGTTTGTCCAGATTCCGTGTAAATTATTTTAGAATCGTGGTTTCAAAAGTAAAACAAAGTATTTGAGTGCCATTAACTAGAACGGAAACTGAAAGCAAAACTGTAGCATTAAAAGATGGTGACGTTACCACTGTACCAACGTGACACGCATGTGAACTGATTAAAAATTAAAAATTAAAAATTAACTAAAATGAATGTACAAAATGTTTAACGATTTTTGAAATTTTTACCCATTTTTGACCCTTAAAAACTATTTAAACCTGCTAAAGACCCATAAAAAAACGATCCATAAAAAATCCAATCATTTGAGGCCCCTAGCGCCGCTCTGCGATTTTTAGTTTTGGAAGAGATAAATTTGGAAATTTGGAAAATATGAAGACAGACAGACAGACAGACACACACACATACACATATATAGCCTTTTATATATTAGAGTATAAATTGCTTTTAATAGTAACTTTTATATACTTTAATCTTATTGTTTTTATAGGAAAAAGATTACGAAAAGAATATTTCTAAATACCAGAAAATTTCTATATAAATAAACTTAACAGGACGTTATTTAATGAACTCTTTCAATATGGAATATATAGTTTTATGTTGCGTGTTCTTTCGAGACTTTTATTAATCGGTTATCATATCAGAACCGATAATTGTATCGGAATGTGTAAAAGTATCGGAATCGTCCCATCACTTATATATACATGTGAGAGAGATAGAGAGAAAGAGAGAGGGAATTGTGTAGGTCCAGCGAGAGAACAGTGCATATTTAAAGAAGTAGACCTATAAACAATTATTAATTATTATAATTTTTAATTATTTTATATTTTGCATATTTTTTTATTATTATTTTTTTAAATATACAGGGTGTTTCAAAAGTCTTCGGAACATAGCGATTTTTAATAACTCAAAAACTATTAGGAGTTGAAAAATGAAATTGGTACCGTTGGAAAGGTTAAAGTTTCAAGTTTTGTGGGGAATCTTCAAAGTTGCTCAATATGAGCACCATTCGTCACATGGCAGACATCTAGTCGATAGTCCATTTCCTGCCAAACGCGTTCCAGCATCTTGACGTCAATGGTTCCCACAACTGCCGTTACTCAAGCCTTTAGTTCGTCAATATCTCTTGGAAGGGGCGGCACATAGACTTGTTGCTTGACAAAACCCCAAAGGAAAAAGTCACACGGGGTAAGATCTGGAGACCTAGGAGGCCAGGGCATGAGAACGTCATCACCTCGCCCAGATCTCCCAATCCCTCTACCAGGCAGCCTTGTGTTAAGAAACTGCCTTACTCTAAGACTCCAGTGTGGTGGTGCACCATCTTGTTGAAAAATGAAGTCATCAGATTCTGCTTCTTCCAACTGAGCCATTAACCAGTCTTCCAGCATGTTGAGATAGGATTCACCAGTGATGTTCCCAAGACTTTTGAAACACCCTGTATAACTATTAGTATTAAAATTGTTATGACGTGTGTTTCGCAAAAGTTTAACTTTAAATATATTTTTGGAGAAAAATGTGGATTCAATTTTTTTAGCGTATTATTTGGTGAATATATATATATATATATATATATATATATAAGTAAAATTGTCTCTTTGTGTGTGTGTCTGTCTGTGTGCATTTTCCTACTAAATAACTCTGTCAATTTTCGGTCTACAGACACGAAATTTGACATAGAGGCTATTGAGATTTGGGAAAATCTTTTTACTCGGTCTTCGGCCAGAAGTTTTGCTGTCAATGGGTCAAAGTTCAACGATTTGACCTTTGAAAACTCTACCAAAGTCCTTCGCCAATTTTCGGTCTAAACACTTGAAATTCTAGATATAGGTTACTTGGACATGGATCTAACTTTACAATTTGAGTTGAATCCAAAACAATAAATGCTAAGAGGTCATAATTGCGGTCAAAATTAAACAAAAATTGACCTCTGCGGTCTCTACCAAATTACTCTGACAATTTCTGCTCTAAACATTTGAAATTTTACATAAAGTGTATTCAGATATAGGGCAAGCTTTTTTATCGTTTTTTGGCCGAAAATCTTGCTTCCAATTTCAAAAGAGTTGACCTTTGTGATCTCTAGCAAACTATTAACCCAATTTTAAATTTTACATAAAGGCTATTCAGACATGCATCAAGCTTTTTAATCAGTTTTTGGGCGAAATTTTCGCTGAAAGAGTTTACCTTTGCAGGCTCTACCAAATTCCTCTGCCAATTGTGGATCTAAACCCTTGAAATTTTAGATGTAGGTTACTTGGACATGTGTCAAAGATTTTAATTTGATTTGAGCCCAAAACAATAAATATTAAGGGATCAAAATTTGGGTCAAAGTTAAAAATAATTTGACCTCCATCTCTACCAACGTTTCTCAATTAAGGAAGTCTATTATATAGAAAGGCATTACTATACATACGAAGACTTTTTAATATATACATATGCATGTATATACATATAACTACTTCATTTAATCACATAAAATTAATATACGAAAGTATAGATTTATGCGTAAACTTTAAGTATTTACTTTAAAAGTGCTCAATACGTAGGTAGAGCTAGTTAGTAATTTATAAAATATATATGGCGATTAAGCTACACTGAATATTCGGCGTTTCATCCACTCTAGGATTCGTCAGGCTTATGCGCATAAGCCTGACGAATCCTAGAGTGGATGAAACGCCGAATATTCAGTGTAGCTTAATCGCCATATATATATATATATATATATATATATATATATATATATATATATATATATATATATATATACGTTTTATTTTTTATTACCGTATCTTTCTGTTAAGTTACATTATTGTTTCGGCTACACGGCCGTTTTTTTGGCCGTCTGTAGCGTCCTCAGACTTGGGATGAAAGAGTGGAAGAGTGCATTTGCACGCCAGGGCGGGCATGTATGTGTACCTGTGACCGTTTCTTTTAAGTATATATGTGTGTACGTGCGCATGTGTGTACCCGTGGCCGTGACCGCTAGCTGACCCTCTCCAAACAATTAACAACAAAATAAAAACTAAAAATAAATAAACCAAATCATAACCCCCCCGCCTCCAAACATAAGCGAACACCCAACAGCTCAAGACATACTTACCAAGAAATCACCTCACCAACGAGACGCTAAAAACTTTAACACTAAGACACGAATTTTAAAGTAACCCCCCTGATCCCACTTCCACATATTCCCCTCCCCCTCATGTATCCCTATGCCCTCAGCCACACCAGAAATTAACCTCCCAGACCCTCCCCCACAAGTTCCTTAAACCCCAAAACTAAAACATTATCAACATACCAAACGCCCCCACCTTCCCTCCTTGTTCCCTTCCTATCTTCCTCTTCCGCCCTCCTCGCAACCCCCCCCCCTGACCTCATTCACTCTTCCACTCTTTCATCCCAAAATAGCGAAAAGTCTGAGGACGCTACAGACGGCAAAAAAAAACGGCCGTGTAGCCGAAACAATAATGTAACTTAACAGAAAGATACGGTAATAAAAAATAAAACGCATATTTGCTCTACAACAGTATTGAGCACTTTCTTCAGTTTTTATTAATTACCACCTCCACTATATATATATATATATATATATATATATATATATATATATATATATATATATATATATATATATATAATGATGGAACGATTACAATATTTTTTCCGGATTACGATACAATTACAGACTCCGTACTAAATTCTCGATTCTGAGGCAATTACCGATTCTGATTGTTCATGAATCTCTAAATATTTAACAATAGAGTTATTATTTATTCCCGATCGCCATAAAAACACGTTAAATTTGCAGATATTTTATGAAAATACATTTGTGAGGTTTTAGTTTTAGCGTTGATTTAAACTCAATTAATATTTATTATTTTAATATCACTATCAATACTGAGAGATGTTACTTTAAAAAAATCGAATAAGAAAGACAATTAAAAGAATCGTGTTGGCATTGGAAAATAGGCACAAATTTTTCCGATTTCGATACCCTCAAAAGTTCCGATTTTTCCAATTCCGATTAATTGTCTCAACACTAGCATCATGGAAACCCGACGTTGCACGGGATTAAATAAGGATCAATGAATGTTTCGCACTTCCAATACTTTTATGATCATCGAATTCGGTGAAATTGCCCATTTGTTAATCAAATTGATTGATTGCGCTGGTCCAACTGGGAGGAAGCTGCACAATGCTTCCTGCAGTTAGTTAGTCTACAATACACTGTAGTCTACATTGCACCATTGCACTGTAGAGAACCTACTATTGATTTATAAAAATAGTGTTATATAATGGCTTGAATTAAAGTTTAATAGTCAAGTATCATGGTCCACTTGTGCTGTAAACAGAAACACTCATTTCGAACGCATCCCTGTCTTATCAAATAACTAACTGTTGATTTTATACTTTGGGCTCTTCTGCTTGTACGGTGATAAAACTTCTCAAATGCACTTGTGATGTTTGGTCGAAATCGGACTGTTTTTTTCTTTAATCGGATATATTCGATTGTTGATTTTCAATACTTATCAAAAGCATTCTGATACAAAATATATGCAAGAACATTTTTAAACACACGAAGTACATTTATGTGAAATTTCAAAAATATCGGGCCAGCTGTTTTGGAGTCCATGGGGAACGAACTTTTGCACACACAAACACACATACAGAAAAATTGCTTTTTATATATTAGTAGAAAGCGAGAGGGAGGGAGGGGGAGAGAGGGAGAAATACAATAAACGGAATTATCAATGTCATTACCGACCCAAAATGCATATAAACTCGTATGTATCTTTTATATGATTGTGCATATTCTGAAGAAAATTATAATGTCCAAAATGTGTGTTTTATATGTATGCATTTGTTTCTACGGTTAAGTATTCATTAACAAAATCGCTTTCACTGCAATAAATTCAGTAACCTGCACAGCTATCCATTCTCCAAATATTAAAGCAGTCTGAACGCTTGACATCGTGATACAATAAATAAAGGGTAGTCATTTTTATTTTGCAAAATCGACAATGTCTGCTGATTCTGAAGTGGCCCTACAAGCAAAGCGAAAAGTGAAAAACAACGCCTGCCTATACTTAATACCCGGCTATTTTTTCACTTTGACCTCTTGACATTCCTAATTACATCAGACCAAACTGAATGATCATGTGATCTCTAAATTTATGGACCCAGGCAAAAACCTACGTTTTTTCTTGTATTTACTTTTATTTATTTATTTAAAAAGCAAATGGTTAGGAAAAACCAGAGTCATCATGTTTTATTCTGTCATCTTCGTTGGTTGTTTTCTTTGTGTACAGAGCATTCGGCTTATAAATGGGAGCATCTTTTCAGATTGGCAGCAGACGCACCACAGTCCTTCATTAACCACATCTCGTTCTCAGGTCGACAGGTAAGAATTTCACTGACTTTTACGGCATTTCAAATTGTTGCCTCCTCTTACAGGTGACAACAGGTGAATTTTTTTTTTTTTTTTTTTTTTTACAAAGAAGTTACCATTTATAAAGTTCAGAAGATCACTCGAAGGTAAGGTTAATAAGTGTACGATAGTTAATAGGACAATATCGTAGTAATAATTAGTAGTGGAAATTTGGTAAATTGGATTACTTAAGGGGATGGCTTATAAAGAACTTGTTTACGTTGGACTTGAATACGACCATATTGTAGTCAGTAGGAAGCAGGCAAATGGAAAACAGTTCCATAGGTGTGCTGTTCTAAGAAAAAAGCTTTTTTCATGGAATCTACGATCAGGTTTTGGAGCAAATAAAGAGTGGGGGAAATTATTGTTAATGTTTTCAGCTAGACAAATGTTTTTGTGAAAGTTTGGCATGGGAGGCATAGATTGGAGCTAAGACGAGCACTTAACATAGAAATAACGGTAGATTAAATGATGGCTTTATTTTTAAACAATTAGATTTGTTACAAATAAATCAATATAAAACAGTAGATGTATGTATGTATGTTTCTGTCTGTGTGCAAATATTTAACCAATCACCTCTTAAACTACTGGTCACATAATTTAACAGGAAATAGTTATCATACACCGCGGATGGTTTATAACGAGTAAAATATTTGTTTGGGTGGATGAATAATGCTAACAGAAATATGTCGGCAAGTTAGAAATGTAAAATGCCCATTTCAACTTGCAGACATATTTCTATTTCTTTTGCGCATGCGCATATTCATTCATAGCTTTGAGCGGTTTAATTTTGAATCCTTCTGTTGATAGCTAAAACGACCACAAAGTATGGTTGCATAATGTAGCCAGACTTTGTGGACACCCTATATATATATATATATATAATTTTAGTGATTCAATGAATTTAAAAAAATTTTGAAGTGAAATGTTTGAGTTTATTTATTTTTCTAAGTAAGACAAAGAATAAATTAGAAATTTTATCTCCTTATCCTATAGGGTTTCAATATCTACCATCTCTTCAGAGGAGAAAATATTAGCAAATAGCTATAATGGTACACACCCTTTTTGCTAAATCAGTGAGACATGGAAAATCATAATATAAAATTGATTAATTACAAGTCATAGAGTAATGGAAGTTAAAGAAAAAAATATAAAAATTTACATCCAAAATGGACGGTAAAACCCGAAGTGACTGTCCTTGAAAGCAGTGTGGTAAAATGATCCAAACTGTATTTTGGGTAATTCACTTCACAGAGTAAATGTCCAAGTTGGCCATATTTCTGGAGTAATTCTTCTTTATGGGTGAGAAAGTTTTTTAATGGGTCTGGTGGAACTTTTTATTAATAAACCTATAGTATTACTGGAGTGAAGCGTTATGCATGAGGATAGACAGCAAAAAAGGAATAGTGAAGAGTTTGTATATCGATCAATTCTTATTTAGATGGGATAATACTTATAGAATATTACTGCCAGTAATATTTTGTAAATCTCATAATCACAGGTTTCCATACCAGCTGATTGTTGGATAATTTTATTCTCAAGTATATAAATATATATATATATATATACGCATTCAAATGGACACTAGTAAATCTATGTATAATTCATATAACTGTTCACAAGATTCTTTAACAAATAGTAAACAGATGAGCGTGAAACAGAAATTCAACCTATAGGGTCCTAATATACGGTATAAGTACAATATGATTTTAGTTTTTCAATCATAGTTGAAAAGAATTTTTTCATGTTAACAGTTTTTTGGAGAGGATTGAATATTTTGTAATAAACTGTCACGAAGTGTGTTATTATAGCACAGCAATATAAATTGCCTAGTTAGAATCAAAGGTTTATATGTCAACTTAAATGCTGTGTTGGTTTACCTTTTAAATTTTTACAATATGTTTACATATTAGATATCAACTTTATTATTAGAACACCTTATAAATGAACAAAACTAACAAATAACATGCATTTATTTAACCCTGAAAAGTTATAAATGAAGATCGCTTTTGCAAAGAAATGGCGATACTAACCCATTAAGTCCCTAAATTTTTCACTCCTGGCATAAAGGTTTTCTTGGTTTGTTAGCTATGATATGTCTGGAAATGTCCTTAATTTTTCTCTTGTTTGTTCATGGACAGAAGTCTGACGCATATCCTATAAACGCTTGCGTGCCTCAATAACCCATTCTGGACCCAATATTGTTCCTGATTTTCATCAATTCTTTTTCAAAGCACATCATCCGTCGACATTTATGGAGATGACACAGCCATCTATGGCAACACTTCGAATAGCATTTACGATCATGATATTTTCTAATCATCTCTCTCTCTTCCTGAAGCATATTGTGCAATGGGAAAGGGTGTTTCTTTCTTTTAATAAGTTTAAAACCAAGAAACGCTTTCTTACATCTAATATATATAATATTAAATCGATCATATTCTCAAAGTTACATCGATATAACAATAAATTGGACAATATTTTTTTCTGCTAAGCCAGACATTTATGTAGATTATCGCTCTGTGTTCTTTGGAAACAAAAATTAAAAATCGAATATATTTCATCAATTACATTATTGGATATGGAGCCGAGACGACGCCGATAAAAGCTGAGATGTGCACACACGCGCATTCCAGATAGATTTTTGCTCTACATTATGTCCCATAAAAATGACCAGAATTGTAATTATCACCGAAAACAAAGAAAGGTTTATATTCCAAACCGGAAGATTAGAATTGCGCAACGCAAAATACAAAAAAGTACAATGTAATATTTTAATATTACATTTCAGGAATGTGGGTTGATGTCCATGCAAGACAGTTGATATAAACAAAAGGGGAGAGAGAGATAGAAGACAGCATACTGACAGTATTGACATTTTCTCTGCCGTCGCCGTCACGCACACAAACCAACCTTACAGCTAAACATCTCTCTCTTTGTCGATGGGCAAAAATTTAATTGTAAATAAACTTATATGTTGATAAATTCATCCCTGTGTTGATTTTGAAATTTAACAAGCATTTGAAAAGTGCAATCTAGAAAATTATATATACATTCAATAACGCAACTACATGATATATCCTAACTGATATTTTCTTTAGTGAAACACATCTTTCGTTTCCGGCCTGAAGCATGTTATGAAATAGGGAAAGGGTTTCTAGTTACTTTCAATAAGTTTCAAGCCAAGAAATGCATTCTTGCATCTAATATATATATTAAATCAGTCATATTTTCAAAGTTAATCGATATTTAATTCTGCCTAGCCAGACATTTACGTAGATTATCAAAACAAAACTTAAAAATCAAATATATTTAATCAATTGCATGATATATTCTAATCGACATTTTCTTCAGTGAAACACACTTCCTAACTTACCCTGTTTATTTGCTAATAAAATTGTTGTGTTTGTTACAAATTTGAAAATGTTTAATGGAGTCAAAATGTGCTGTGTGTTTAAATATTTTTAATTTTTACTTACATTACTACTTAGATTTGAGATGATTCCTTCTTTCGTAATTATAGACATTATTCCTGACTATAAGTACTAATAATGTTTAAAACACATATTCTAAGCTAACACTACTGTTTGATAATCTATAAAAAATAAATGTAAATCTATGTAGACTTACGCACAATTTTTTTTATATTTCAGAAATTCAAAATGAAATCCTTCAGCTTTGCTATTTTCCTTGCCTTTGCGATGGTTGGGGTCCATAGTCAGTTTTATGGATCAGCTCCTTTCCACAATGCAGTTCATAGAGAAGTAGGTGGTGCGGCTGCCCATCACGACGCCTATGGAGCCCATGCCGAATCTGCTGCTCACGGTCTTCTCGATGCTCATCATGCTGAACACCATGACAGAGAACACGACCTCGCTGACGGTTATGGACTGCATGAACATGACGAGGAACATCACGGACTGGCCGATGGCCTACATCAAGAATATGCTGCCCACGCTGCGCACGGACAACACGCTGTGCATGACGGTGCCCGACATTATCATGCTGCTCTTGCTGCCTCTAATGCTGGTTATGGCTTAGCCGGACACGCTGGTTTTGGAAATGGTCTATACGGACATGGGTTCACTGGACATGGTTTCGCTGGACATGGTTTCGCTGGACATGGTTTTGCTGGACATGGTTTCGCTGGACATGGTTTTGCTGGACATGGTCTAGGAGCTCCTGGTTTCCATGGTGGTTTTGGTCATGGCCATTTGGGTCATGGATTTTATGGACATTTCTAATGATTCATTGATTAAATTACTCTAATTTTTTCGATTGTTCTGAGCTCAATAAATTCGATGATTTAAATATATTACTTTTATTTATCTCCTTTTTGTATATTTGTGCGTGTATATGTGTGAGGCACGGTTTTTTATATATTTGTATTAATGAATTAGCATTTGCCAAGGCTAAAAATCAAGCGAGAATAATGTTGTAACTGATTGTTTGATTGTTGACTCTATGACAAAAAATATTACGAGAAGATTGAAAATGATTATGTTAATGATCAAAGCTATTTGTTGATCTTGGATATCAAAATGATGCGGTATTCAGGAGAACAATCCCGTTGTAATTTGTTCTATAGGTGAGAGATTTTGGGATACTTTGCTGATAAATATAACTTGAAAGAAAAACTGAAATCGTTGAAGATTAACTCGATTTTAGTTTAATGATATTCCTCTGATTATTTATCATAAGAAAATTATGAATCACAATTTATTAGATTTATTTAAATATTTGCTATAAGGAATCGTGGTTATAAGTATAGATATATACATTATAAACAATAAGAATGCGTGCTTTATGCCAAATTGATGGTTGAATATAATTAAATTTATGCTAAATTTTGCATTAAATATTCATCCCTATTTATCCCTATTCTTAGTTCGCTGCACATTATCATAACAAAGACTAAATTTCAGTCAGATTGGTCAGGATATTTCAGAGAAAAGTGGAACAAACTAAGAGAAATAATATATATAAATATAACTACTTCGTTTAATCACATAAATTAATATACGAAAGTATAAATTTATGTGTAAACTAAGTATTTACTTCAACAGTGCTCAATACATAGGTAGAGCTAGGTAGTAAGTTATAAGATATCTATGGCAATTAAGCTACACAGAATATCCCGCGTTTCATCCACGCTAGGATTCATCAGGCTTATGCGAGAATTTTGTGATGTCTCGCGTTTTTATATACGCACATTCTATTGAGATTTTAGTTAGCCAATCAGCTTTCTAGTTTCCATTGCACCCTTCCTAATCAGCCAATGAGCAGGCACTTACAGGACTAAGGCCCAGTTGACCTCCGATTGACCCGTTCTTTTGTGCATGCTATTATTTTGTATGTCTATCCTAGAGTAAATTTTATCCTGTGAACACAGTTGTTCGCTATTTCTCTCCTACAGTTTAACATATGTTGAGGTTCTTTAAAGTATAGGATAGCAAATTTTTCATGAAGGCATAATCTACATGGGTCGTCTAAGTCTCTATATGTGTTTGCTTGTCTTACTATTTTCCATTCGACTACCGTCCGCTTTCCTTGAGTTTCCATTATTTGTTTGCTAGAGTTGTCTTCATTCGGTGTTTTTTTATTATTGAATGTATTTTGTGATCATAATATTAAGTTTTGAAATCTAAGGAAGTCATATCTACGTAATATTTTTTGTTATTCGGGTTTTCTTTCGCAAATATTGTGGCCTGATAAACTATGTTTTTGGTTAGACATTTATTTTGAAGTGGGCAAAGTGTGCGGTATCTACAGTTGCATTTATCTTGTTCGTTATTGGTATCTTTATTTTTATTTCTAGTATGGTTGTCGTTGTCCGGAGTTGGTTTATTATTATTATTATTATTATTATTATTATTATTATTATTATTATTATTATTATTATTATTGCTACTAGGCACATATGTGTCCTTTGTGTTAGTTTTATTTTTGTCATGGTGTCCACTTTTTTATTTTTTATGTTGTTGTTGTTTTCATCGCTTTTATTTAATATTTTGTTATTATGTGCTTTAATTATCATCTCCAAATTTTCGCAGCAGCTGTAGAATAAATTTAGGCTATTTTTATTGGAAATTTTGTGTAAGGGGAAGTGCTTTTCGATAAGATCTAGAAATTTCTTGCCAAGTTTTGTTTTTAACATTAGATTGTATGGCGCCGTATACCAGATTATATTTCTTTTTCTTCTATATTTAATTTTATTATAGTTATTGGTGTTTTGTTGCTTATATCTGATATCAATATTTTTGTATCCACTATTTTTTAGGGCTGTTTTATAGATATTGGTTGATTTGTTAAATACATTTTCATTGCTTGAGTTATTGCTGAGTCTACTTACTATCGAGTTAGGAATCTGTTTTATAGTTGATGGTGGGTGATTTACGTATATTAGATTAGCATTATCTTTTAAGTGGGGTTTATATGTGTTTTTATTTAAATTTAACGTTATGTTCAGGAAGTTTGTTATTTTTATGTTAGCTAGTACGTCTACTTTTAGGCCTAATTTTTTCATTTCCTTGTGTACGATTTTCTTAAAGTTATCTCCTTTGACTTTGTTGGAGTCTTTTATTATAGCTAGTCCATCATCTCTATATAGGCCGATATCCGTAGTATCAAATATGCTTGTGAGGGTATATAGAATGAATAATCCCACAAGATCTGATGCCCCTGCAGAATCCCTGGCACCCATCGCCAAATCAAACGAATTTATCATTTTAGTTTTTATCCATTGGTTATTGTTATTTACGAGAACTGATTTTCTACATTTTTTTAATGATGTTTATTTCTTCCGATGATATATCAGTCTATGTCTCGGCAAATTCTAGGGCAATGTTGAAAAGTTCTTCGTATATCGAGGGATAGCAAATACCTTACTTCTGACATTGTATATAAATGTGACGTTCTTCAAAGTAGTAGAACTAGCACTATATAGGGTTGGTGGTGTCTCAAGTTAAGGACAGATTCCGCAACCATATAGCGTCTTTTAAAATAAAAAATGAGGAAACTAATAAGAAATCAACATCTTTAGCTAAATGAGTAAGAGAACTACGAAGAACTAAGATAGATACAAATTAAAATGGCTAATATTAAGAAGTGCAAAAAAAAAATAACAAATCTGGGCGCTGCAACCTTTGCACCCTCGAAGCTTATCATATCGTAGTATATAAGGAAATTTTATTAAATAAACGGCAAGAACCCTTACACTACTGTTGGCATAGAAATAAATATTTATTACCCCGCTTAAAACCTGACTGGGTAAATTTAAGTTTAAATAATAATCAATATTTAATAGCGTTCAGGAAAAAAATAAATTAATTAAAAACTAAAAAATACATAAATAAAAAATCAAATAAATAAAAATGAATAAATGTATAAATAAAAGTGACAAGGAGTAAATGTCAAGGCTCTTATAGAATCATGCCAATATAAAGTTATGCCCCCCCCCTATATTCAAGCAACTGGCAGAAATTCATAATATTATAAATGATTATTTTGCTTAGCACATATTGAACAATTTTAAAATATAAATTGAATCATAAATAAAGACCTGACTTTCACAGCTAAATGCTTGGTGTACCGTGCCATCGTCCTCTAGTCACTCTTATACGGTGCAGAAATTTGGCCAGTGTACAAACTGGTAGCCCGCAAGCTCAACACCTATATGATGAGACACCTCCGGCAGATTTTAAATGTCAAGTGGTATGACTTTGTCAGCAACAGGAAGATCCTATCACAAGCCAACCTCCCAAGCATGTATGACCTGCTCATCTGGAAAAAACTCAGATGGGCCGGGCATGTAAACAGAATGGAGAACTCCCGACTACCAAAACAGATACTGTTTTCACAACTGGAGGATGGGGTACGGGGCATAGGCAGACCTGAGCTCAGGTTTCGTGACACAGTCAAACGAAATCTAAAGGGCAGGTTGATCCCAACTGGAAGCTGGCAGACCCTCAGTCGTGACCGTGACAAGTGGAGAATGATGGTTCACAGGAAGTCGTCTTCGGACACGAAGGACAGCACATGATGATGATGATGATGATGATGATGATGATGATGATGATGATGATGATGATTAGCACATATTGAACAATTTTAAAATATAAATTGAATCATAATCTAACTGAACTCACAAATACATTAGAAAGTCTAAAGTAAATAAGTTCTTGATGAGCCGTTCCATATAAGTTATCAAATTTACCAAATTTTCATTACTAATGATTACTATATTGTCCAATTGCTACTGTACACTCTTTAACCCTTATCCTTGAGTGGCCTCTGGGCCTTGATAATGTGGTGATGCTTATGTAAAAAAAAAAACATAAGGAAATAATTTATAAGAAGTTTCCATCAATTTGACTAGTATTTAATTACACGTATATATATATATGTTTGTTTGTTTGTTTGTTTGTTTGTTTGTTTGTTTGTTTGTATAGTTATGTGTCCACAACATGTGGGAGAAAGTAAGCTGGATGTTGTGGACACATTTGTGTACTTAGGTAACACAGTCTTTAGAGATGATGAGGGACTGGTTGCGCTGAGTGGGTCAGGTTGTTCAAATGGGGGATGTGAGGCTGGCTAAACAGCTGTTTTACGGCGAGCGTAAGACTGGGAAACGTCTTCAACATCGACTAAAGAAGCGCTTCAAGGATTGCAAAAAGATTATCTAAAAGCTTTCAAGATTCCTGTTCAGACCTGGGAGACCCTGGCAAAATGCCGACCCGAATGGAGGAGGCTAGTTAGAGGGAAATCTGAAATTTTTACGAGGGAAAGAATCGATCATGCTGAACTCAAGAGAAACCTTCGGAAAGGCAATGTGTCGGTTTTGACATTGAATTGAACAGTTGGAAATGTGAGGCTTATAATTGTGTGCTCCTCTCAAAAGAAGCTTACATTAACCACAAGAAACACATGCCATGAACAGAGTGAGCAAAAAAGGGCGGATCCAGAAGTAAAGCAAGTTCTAACACAAAACTTTGTCTACCATATATGTGGTAGACTGTGCAAGTCAAATGCTGGCATGAAAAGTGATCTTCGGGCCCATGGACGGGGTTTGGGTATCGCTGACGATTAACCTGAAAACTATGATGAGATTGGTGGGGAGCATTGGGATAGCTAACGTCTGTATATAAAAGTGAAAACGTCTGTGTGTGTCTGTGTACATTTCCCTACCAAATAACTCTGTCAATTTTCAGTCTACAGACTCGAGATTTGACATAAGGAGTATTGAGATTTGGGAAAATCTTTTTAATTGGTCTTCAGTCAGAAATTTGTCTGTCAAGGGGTCAAAGTTCAACGCTTTGACCTTTGAAAACTCTACCAAACTAATCCGCCAAATTTTGGTCTAAAAACTTGAAAATTTAAATGTAAGTTACTTGGACATAGATCGAACTTCCAATTTGATTTGAACTTTAAAAAACGTTAAGGGGTCGAAATTGGGGGCAAAGTTAATAGAAATTTGACAAATTTGAAATTTTACATAACGCGTATTCAGATATGCGGCAAGCATTTTAATCAGTTTTGGGCGAAAATGTGGCTGCCAAAGGTCAAAGTTGAAAGAGTTGACTTTTGCAGATTCGATCAAATTCCTCTGCAATTTTGTGTCTAAACACTTGAAATTTTTGATGTCGGTAACTTGAATATGGGTGAAACTTTGTATTTTGATTTGAGATGGAAATAATAAATATTAAGGGGTCTCCATGAAATTACTCAGACAAATTTACTCTAAACATTTGAAATCTTACATAAAATGTATTCACATGTACGGCAAGTTATGAATAGTACATATAGCCCGAGCAAAGCCAGGCTGAACTGCTATATATATATATATATATATATATATATATATATATATATATATATATATTACAACAGAAAAATATGGTTAAGTTTAAACATGGAAAAGTAAAGGACTAGTTGTTAAAACTGGAAAAGAAAAGGACAAGATATTCTAGTAAAAAATATAATAAATTTATAACTTAAAATATTGCAGTATTAAGAATTGATTATATAATATTATAAATTGAATTTTTTAAAAATTCTTTATGCTGCAATAATGATTGGTAAATAGTAATTGGGATTTTTACAGAACACTTTCAGTTAAAAAGAAAAAAAGCTGAAAACAATCAAAAATATTATTTTCATGTATGTATATGCAAAAAGGTTTTATAATGATGAATACAGGGGCTTATTCTATGAGTGTGTTACCAGAACAAAAGATGCACGGTTATACAGAATACGAACCCTGCTACAGGGACCCGAAAATATTTTCGGACACTTTGAAAAAAGAGCTTCAAGGTGGTTACTAGTGCCCAAAACCTTTCAGATTGTAAGTAGTTGAGGAGTAAAAATCCACAACTAGTGTACTCATTTTTTTAGTTTGCCTTTGATAATTTTAGTTTTATGTGATTTTTGCGAAAACTTGCGCGACACTATTTTTCGGACATAACAAATATCCTATTTTATTAAAAGCTATTTTCATGTATATGTTGCTGTATACAAATTTTTTGCTTGTACACTTAGCTGTCATAATTAGAATCAATTATCTGTTCTATTCTATTGGCAAAACAATTAAGTTTAATGAAGTAAAATGCATTCAAAAGAAGTCGTTTGTTTGGCACGGAAGAAGCGGAGAGATGGTCTCAGCATCAGAAGGATCGCTATGGATTTGAAGCTGTCGAAATCAACGTTCGAATACATGCTGAAGACAAACTCCGAGCGAAAAAAGAAGAGAGGACGGAAAAAATCAATTGGCAAGAGGACTGAAAAGAGAATGAAGAGGACTGTGACACGGCTTTTGACATCTCGAGAAAAAGTTACAGCAAGAAAAGTGAAGGAGGAATGTGAATTGGATGTAAACGTCCGAGCAGTACAAAGAACAATGCATATGGTTGGTTTGAAGTATGCAAAGGCTACGAAAAAGTTACACTAACAAAGAAACACAAAGGAGAGTGCTAAAAGGTGGTAAACAAAGCATATTGACTTTAGGAAGGTTATATTTACTGATGAGAAGGGTTTCAAGTTTGATGGGCCCGATGGATGGTGTACTTGGTCGCGAAGGGATGAGCCTGTTGTATTGAAATAACGACAGATGGAAGGAGGAGTTATGGTTTGGGGTATGATCTTTGCTAATGAAAATATATGGTTGGAGTGGCTGAAAGGAGGGCAGAACAGCGAAAGCTACATACAGTTACTGGACGAGAAAGTCCTACCAAGGATAAGAAGAGAGATGGGGAATGATTTCGTTCTACAACAAGACATTTGCAGCATCCATGTATCAAGACTCATGAAAAAATGGATGGCAAAATGAATATGACTACTTTGGAATGTCCTGAAAAAAAGCCCAGATCTAAATTTAATGGAAAATGTTTGGGAAATGCTTGCGCAACTTTTCTATGAAATAACGAAAGAGGCTCAACTATGGGAACGGATACAAGATGGCAAAAACAACGAATAGAAACGCGTAGAGATGTTATTGTGCATATGTTCGATCATTATGAAGAAAGATGGATAAAAATTATTGAGAAGAAAGGTGATATTACGAGGGGAGTGCAATAAGTAACGCCCCTTACTCACTTCTCATAGCAGTAGAGCCACGAAACTTGGCACAGTTATTAGTCTTTGTCTACATAGGAACCACCCTGGGATTTGGTCTCTGGATCATAGTGATGGACCCAGGTTTCATCCTGTGTAATCAGTCTTTTGAAAAACTTTCACTCATCTTCTTGGCACATCTCCAAATTCATCCTCGAGCACTCGACGCGTTCTCGCTTCTGGAATGGTGTGAGCAACCTGGGAATCCATCTGGCAGACACCTTATTCATATGCAAATGGTCGTGAATGATAGTTTCCACAGACCCTGTATTAATCTTGACATCTTTGGCTATTTGGCGAATAGTAATGCGCCGATCTTCCAAAATAGCAGCCTCAACTTGACAGACAGATGCCTCATCAATGGCAGAAGGGGGAGACCAGGTCTGGGAGCTGTTTCCACAGACTTCCGGCCATGTTTGAATTCACGATGCCAGCGTTTTAGAAGGTCATATGATGAGGCATTATCACCATAAGTTTCTTTCATTTCATCAAAAGTGTCATGTGGTGTGCGTCCTTTCAAATACAAAAGCTGAATCACTGCTCGATATTCAACAGGCTCCATTTCACATCTAACTCAGTTCAAGCACCTGTAAAAAAACACAATTAGTTCAGAGCTGTAATTTGCCACAATACCCGCAGAGATATAAATCATTACACACGAAAAATTTACGCTAGATCAAACAACTGGAAGTGGGTCAGGGGCATTACTTATTGCACGCCCCTCGTACAGACTATTAGCAGTTTTTCAACGATGTCCGAAAAATAATGTCGCGTGTGTTTTGTAAAAAATGATGAAAATTGCATATTTTTCCTTACCTAATCTATTTTCTTCCATTTTTATTACAGGCATAGTCTTTATATGTTTATGCTATTCTATTGAGGAATATTGTCACTCTGTGGTGAAAGTCGAATACTAAAGTGTCCGAAAAATGTTGTCGGGCCCCTGTAACACAATATATCATTAGTTGCTTAAAAGGATTATTGAAGTAGTGTTTTGTATTGTAAAGGATATCAAATTCTAATTAAAAAAACGAAAATAGCCAAATATGTATTTGAAGATTAAAACTCAATAAATCTTCCTTTTAAATGAGACTAGTTGACCGCCCGGCGTTGCCCGGTCGTACAATATGCTTACACATGATATTTTAATTTATGCAGAGTGCGTATTATTATAGAAGCAATTCTTTATTGATTATAATATATTACGAGAAATAATTTTCTTGATGAACTAATTCTCAAAAAATAATAAATAATAATAATGATAATGTCGTTCATCAAATTCAGTTTGTGTTCGTTTACAATATCACGTCAGTTGATATTTGGGCTTGACGATGAATGCACTGGAAAAGTCACTTTTGAATTATGTTTTGCTTAAAAATATGCAAACGAAGAAATTATTTGCGACGATTTTAAATGGTGCATCTTCTTTTATCGTAAATTGAACTCATTAATAAGAAAAATTAAAATAAAATGGGTAGGCACACCCAGGCTTATATCGGGTATCATTCGTTCTGTAGTCGAATGTTCTACAAATATGTTATATTTTCAGATTAAAATAAATCTGGGTTTTTTTTTAAGAATAAATGATTTGCTCGCCAGTGTAATGTAAAATATTCCCCTGTAAAAATTAGCATTTTCTAGCTATGAGAGAAAGGCTATTTTAAAGATCGGATTTTTTCGATGTTCGAGATTGTCGGGTGAATTTCTGTACAAAATATACCTAAAAACACTGCCAGACACATAAATAAGCTTTGTGTGAAATTTGCAAAAGATAGGCTCAGCCATTTCGAAACCTGCGAGGAGGGAACACACACACACACACACACACACACACACACAATGGCTTTTATATAATAGTAGGTGTGTTTAATTTGGCATTCAAGAATAAGTAATAAGGAACAGAAAAAGAAGGAAAAGAGATAAACAAAAACAAAAAAGGCGAAAAGAAGAAAAACAAACACAAAAAAGAAAAGAAAGAATCAGACGCTAAATAGAAAAATATAAACGTAACGATATGAATTTACAAATAATTTGAAATATTTAAAATATTAGAAAGTTTAAAAAATTGTGGAAAAGTTTAAAAAATAAATATAAACATGAAGAAATCAACGCGATGCAAAATATATGCAATAAAAATAAGTAAAGTTAAATTTAAATATATAGGATTTGGATGTAAAATATTGAAAGGTAAAACTCAAGTTTGTTCATAATATATAATAATTTTTTGAATTAATTTATTAATTAAGATAGGATAAAAATATTAAATTATAAAACAAGACAAATTTGCCCCCACGACGTGAGCACCCTCGACAAACCCGACAGGCTGCTAAATCCCACCCCTACACTCTAGAGATCCCTAGATGTAAAAGATCTTTCTACTCCAATAGTTTCTTCCCCAGAACCGCTAGACTCTGGAATTCCATTCCAGATCCCTGCTTCCCCAACAGTAATGACGTGCAGAAGTTCAAGTGTAACGTGAACCGACATCTTGCTGCCCAAATCCCTACATAGTACCCCAGTAGTTGTTGCCCCTGATAGTAGCCCCCTACACCAAAGTGGCAATTTGCCTTGTTCGGGGTGAAAATGTAATTAAAAAAAAAGCTGCAATAGAAAAATATTACGAATTACATTAATTGCTATCTTCAAAGTTTTACATGTAAATACATATAACTAGTATGTTATATTAAATATCAAATTAGTTAAGTTTAGAATCATTTACATCATATACATAAGTAAATGAAACAGTTTTATTTATCTAAGAGAGCTATCAGGACTAAAAGATAAAAAAAATAATGATGGAAACTTATATCTGTTCTAATATTTTATTAATCACTAGCAAGATCTTTGCCTTGACGTTGCCCGAGGGAAAAATAAAATATTGTGGTGAAATTATGTTAAGACCAAATCCAGAGATAAAAAATGCTATAGAACTATAGAATATATGCTGTCTCGTACATGACTATCTGCAAAAAAAACTACTCGTGCGTTCATTGCACCAGCCGTGGTCGTCTACTCGTTGTGCTGGTCCAAGTTTATTTGATCCAGTCAGCGCTGTAACAAAGGAACTTTCCTCAAAGCAATAACCACAACTTCTGCCCTGAAATTAGTAACTCCTCGACTTATTCTCTGATTCTCATACTTCATGCATTCTTCGCATGCCTGGCAAGACGCTATCTGAAAATCTTTTCCCTATTTTAAAATTTCTCAGCTGTTCAAATATCTTCTGCAAACCTGCAGAAACATTTGCAATTATATTTTTTATAATTCTAAGATCGTAGAATTTCTTGAACGTTTAAAAACTTGTATAAACGCTCATAGAAACCTTTTTCCGTGGATTTCTTCTTCTTCTTCTTCTTCTTCTTCTTCTTCTTCTTCTTCTTCTTCTTCTTGTATCGTCCATGCCGTATATGTAATCATGGTTAATTTTTTCTATAGGCTTCGGTCTATTGTTGCTTCGATTCCTCTGAAGACATTACATGATTTTAAACTTGGCAGAATACATAGGGGTGCCTTGCCATTACCTTCTCCAGCACAGTGGCATCTGACTCGCCTGTTTGCACTCATCCGTTGTCTTTAGATCATCCACATAGCTGCAGTCGAATAACGTAACTCTTAATACCATAGAACCGTTGATCTGCCAAAGATTCACCCTCCTCCATGGCCATCCAACGTCCTGCTGGCAACATTATCAGAGTTACCTACTCCTAGATGCATGTGTTTACTTAGACTAAGGGTGCATCTCTCCCAGTGAATTGATGCGCCTCCAGATACAAACCTGTAAATTTTGTATGACTCGACACGATACATACAACGCCTAGCCTAGCCATTGGTTTACTATTGTAATATTTTTCAAACACATATCTCTAAAACAATATAAACATGATAGCCAAGGGGTGTGTTTTTAATTTTTCCTGGCTACACATGTGCAAGCACACTGTCCATGAATTGCATAAAGTCACAGTTTCCTTTACTACTTTTCCTAAATCTCAATCTACAACCATTATTTAGCTAGATGGAGCCCTTGATTCGTTGAGCGATAAATTTGCCCTATCAACTTAGGTATTATGCGTCTGAAAGTTCCATTAGGATCAAAGGTATTTCAAGAGACCTCACACACAACAGGGGACTATTAAGGTCAAAGTATTTTTTTGTTGGTTGGGAGTTACCACTTACCAAGGGGCGAAGGTCACTTGAGAATAAGGGTTAATTTTTTTTTTTACAAGGGAATCACCGCTTATCAAGGCCAATAGGTCACTCGAGGATAAGGGTTAATGAGTGTATAGTGGTCAAAAGGACAATATAGTAATCTTTAGAAGTGTAAATTTGGTAAATTAGATTACTTAAGGGGAACAGCTCAGCAAGAACTTGTTTACGTTGGACTTGAAAGTAACCATATTGTAGTCAGCTGGAAAGCAGTTAAACCGAAGAGAGTTCCAAAGGTGTGCAGTTCTAAGAAAGAATCTTTGTTCATGGAGTCTACGTTTGGGTTTAGGCACAGATAAAGAGTGAAGGAAATTATTGATAGTGTTTACAGCCAGATTAGTGTTTCTCGTGAATGTTTGGCGAGGGGAGACCATAGATTGGAGCTCAGACGAGCACTTGCCATGAAAATAATGATAAAACAGAGACAGGCCCGCAACGTCTCTCTGCGAGAAAGAGGTTGCAGGGAAGAGAAGAGGGCATCTCCCACTAGGCTACGAAGTCTATTCTGAACTCTGTCAAGGCAGGATAAAGTCTTTCTAGTAGCTCTTGCCCAGATATGACAGCAATACGCCATCCTTGGGTGTACCTGGCTCTTATATAGGTAGAGAATTGCATCAGCAGGTAGATATCTACTGCATCGAGAGAAAAATACCACCATTTTCCAGCGACCTTGGCAACGAATTTGATGTACGTGTTCCATTTTAGATCAGGAGTAAAGGTCAAGTCCAGAAGGTTGTCAAAATATAGAGCCTCTCCAAGACGAGAGCCATTCATTTCAATTGATGCGATGATGATGTAAAGAAAGAAGCTTGGTTTTAGATGCATTAAAATTAACCAGCCACCTCTTTTCCCATTGTACCACATGCTCAAGATCAGAAGAGGGAGAATCAGAGAGAGCTTGGTCGTTTATGGCCTTTGATATATTGCCATAGATGATAGTGTCGTCAGCAAAAATGTCTACGAATGATCTATGGATCGGATTTGGAACATCATTAATATAGATTAAGAAGGTAGTTGGACCCAAGATGGATCCCTAAGGGATTTCTGTATTAATACTATGAGCTTCTAATTTCTGCTAATCAACCACTACTCTTATGAACCTATCAAAGATAAATGATTTAATCATTGAGAAGACATTTCCGGCTATACCATAGCTGGAGATCTTGTGAAGTAAACCTTTATGCCATACCCTATCAAAGGCCTTTGATATGTAACGAGCAATTGTTCTAGAAAAAAGCCCCCGCGAGAGTCTCGCAATCCTAGGAGAAATAACCGTAAGCACATCCGCTGTAGATCTAGCAAAACGGAAACCATATCGCATGTCACTAAGAAGGTTATTTTGCTGAGGTGGTTGACTACTTCTCTATTTAACATAGATTCAAGTAACTTATTCGTGGCGCACATGAGACTTATCGGCCTGTACTGAGATCGATCACTTGAATTCTTTAATAAAGGGCATACTGATGAGGTTTTCCAGGGTGTTGGGAAGCAATTCTCCTTAAGACAATGCTTAAACAGCTTTGTAAGTATGGGAGCTAGTTCTGGATGAAGCTTTTTGAGCATTATAATTGGAATACCGTAAGGGACAGTTGCTTTACTGAAATCAAGGTTTTTGATTAGCTTAGCAACATCACCCACGGATATTTGTATG
Organism: Euprymna scolopes; assembly: GCF_053919585.1. Lineage (NCBI taxonomy): Eukaryota > Metazoa > Mollusca > Cephalopoda > Sepiida > Sepiolidae > Euprymna > Euprymna scolopes. The sequence goes on from NC_136497.1 coordinate 21,478,744, forward strand.
TCACATAGCGTGTTTTCTGATACAAGAGGAATACAAAGGTGGCGGCTTTGGTCGCATAGAATAGAATTAGCTGCAAAGTTCTTGGCAAAGAGTTCAGCTTTGTCAGATGCTGATGAGATTACCTCAGGTGCATTGATGATAGTTGGGATAGAGCACACGCTCTGTTCAGGATTCTGTTTGCTATTTGCCAAAACTGGTGGGAACCAAGCCACTGCTCAGCTACTTTGGACTTGACGGACTGAGCATACAACTCTCTTGCGTTCTTTATTACTCTTTTACAGTGATTACTGAGTCCTGAAAGCGGTTTTAGTCTCAGTACATCTGTTACGTTGGAATCAATGGAAAAAGTGATTTCTGTGCGCAATGGCTGCAGCACATTCCGAAAAGACTGTTAGGTTTTGGTTAGAATTTTTTCGAGGATATAAAACGGTCTATACATACAATTAACCATTCCATCAGGTCTGATACTAAAGAGGACACATCCCTTTTAAACATGGAATGCAGAGGTAGATCTGATATAAATAAACGGAAGCTATTCAGTCAACCATATCGAGTATCGATATACTGGACGATGGAGAGGTACGCTAAGGACTTACTACATTTCGTTTTTATCTAAACTGATACAAAAGAGCGGTCGGAAGATCCCAGTGGAGACAGAACAGAAGATGAAGATAGTTCAGGTCAAGGTGTGAGGAAAAGATCTAGGAGACTTGCATACTGACCGTCAGTTTCGGGCACACAGGTGGGTTCGTGAATAATCCGAGTGAGGTCATAAAGCAATGGAGAAATCGTGACAGAACCTTCCCTCATCATCTGTTTTGTTTAAGTGGACTAACCATTCCACATTGTGAACATTGAAATCTCCACAGACGTGAATGTTAGCCGAGAGATGAGCAGATAGAATGTGGTCAATTTTCTCAGATATGCACTTAAAAATAGTAACTCCGCTATTGTGGGGCGATCGATGGCAAATATAAACGCAGTCGTGTGAGCAAGTGCAACCCGGAAGTATATATAGGGTAATTTAGGATCTTCTCTGGAGATGTCCCTACTATATGGAAAGCCATCTTTAATGTAGGCACATATTCCATGTCCATGGCGATCTTGGGGGCCAGATTTGAATGTTGTTAGAGTATCCTTTAGTTCCAAACTCTTCTGGGGGGATAGTCGAAATAATGAATATAAGGTTGTAGCGTAATAATAGTAAAATGGGTAGAATTTGATTATTTATGAGAAACGGCTCATCAAGAATTTGTTTACATTGGATTTTAAGGCTACTGTGCTGTATTAAACCGGAAAGCACGATAATGAAACAATGTTCCACATGCGATTAGTACTTGGAAAGAAGCTTTGTTGATGGAAGCTATGTTTAGGCACAGTTTGCGAGTAGGGGAAATCGTATGTAGTGGTTGTAGCTTATCGTGTTTTTGCGGAAGTTTGACACGGAGGAACAATAAATTTGAGTTGTGCACCACAATAATGTGCCGTGTAACACATATTTACATTGGGCATTATTTTTTTAGTCACGAAATTTAATCGACTGTGTTTCAAGACATAAGCAACTGGTAAAAATTCATGCACGAAAAAAGTGATTACCAACGCGTACTGCAAATAGACTACAGTGGTGTGTCCATTCACCTCAATTACAGATATGCAATGGACTATCTTCGTCGAAATTAATTATAGTGACGGATTATCTATACTTATTCGATAATACGATGAAACCATTGAAAACACGGTGGTTGCCTCCTTACAAACAAACTTAGAATTTGAAAAGATACACAGTGTAATGCCACTAGGGAACATTCGAAGAAATTAAAGAAAAGGCTCTATATGATGATGAGGTTGAGTTCATTTATTTTCTGTAAAAGTAAAAATTACAAATATTAGTAAAAAAAAAAAAATAAACAATTAGGCGCAAGTTCAACTCAAAAATGGGGAGGGGGAGTCTGTAGTCATCCTTGTACCTTTTTACTTGTCTAAGGAGTATCGCTATCTAAAGTTCTCACTCGCAACAATCACTCCGGTTTTTAATGATGTCATAATAATGCCAGCTTAATTTCTCGTTCAACACTGTTGTTTGATAAACGGGTCCTCTGTCGTTACTAATGAGGTGAGAACGAAATTCGCAATGAGATTCTCGAATCTTTCTGTCGCTATTGATGTGGAACTAGTCAGGCATTCTGATTTCGGCGTGCGTTTCTCTAATCCTTCTGTTACCACTAATGTGGATCCAAGGTTGGGACTACAGAAGAAAAATGCGCAACACGGATTAAGGGTAAGAAAGATATATTAACCAAAAGGTTACAAGGATAGGATAAAAGGTAAGCGGAGTCTACTATTCGGTTGTGTCCATTACGGATAGCCGTCTGTTCTGCTTACTACTAGTACTCCTGCTGATTCTAAGGTATTACGATACTGCTCCCTGAGGTGGTTATTTCACATCGTAATATAATACTGGAAGAGTCCATTATACAGGTAAGTTTCAATCCCACAATAGATGATTAAAAAAAAACATTGACACCTCATGAAATAGTATTAAATATGTGATGAAGTGTGATGTTTCTGATTTTTTTGGATGAGGATTGATAATTTGTATTATTTCGATTATTTGGACGACTGTTATCACCTTGAATATTATTTTCGTTCGATGTAACCTCCGATCTTCTTCAGGGGTATTCTGTCGAACTTTGGAATTTCGAAAGGATCCCTTTATTTAATCCACGGGTGTAGTATGCTCTCGTTCTGTCAATTCTAAGTAATGCGCAATTGTATTTTACTTTTCTCTCACTTCATTATGCTATATGTGATTAGCCTTCGGGCTCTCATGTCCCTTTTTTCATAAGGATTCTCGTATCCCTCAAACGCCTGCATTTTTTACTTATTGTGTCGAGACTTATCCTCTGCTCGAAACCATTACATGTGGTATGCTTTAAAAGCACACAATATCGCAGGTTCCCATCTCTATTTTTCTAATTAGCGGCACCTCTAGTGCTTATCATCTCCCTACCAAGTTACTCTTCTTGGGAAAAATGTTATGAGCATCATAAAATTGTCAAAAAATAATTTATTTATTTCGGCTTATCACGTCTGAAAACTCTAAAATTACCCGTTTATGTAATTTATCTTGTCTCCTCTTTAAAATTCTAACTAATTTCTAAGCCAACCATTCGTCTTAATTTGTTTCCAATTTTACTTATTTTCCTATTACTTGTTTCTTTTGATTTTAATGTATATTTAATTAAAACTTCGAATTCCTGATGTAAAATACAATAACACATACATTTAAGACAATTTACAATATTTGTTCCAACATAAAATTTTCAAAACAAAATACATCATAAATACATTTAACTGGATTTACACAAAACTATGATCAACAGTTATAACTTTTTTCATTGAAGAGAAAAATTTTTTTCTTTCGTAACAAACAACAACAAAAGTCTTTAAAAAATAACTGGAACATACAGAGAAAAAACATATTTTTAAGTATCTATAAAGAGTAAATATTTAAATTGTCCCTTTTTCAAAAACAAACAAATAAAACACACAAAAAGTCGAAAAGTTCAACTATGAACACAAAATTGATTTTCATTTCTGCATCTTTTTTTTGTTAATAAGCGTATTTCATTCTACTTTATAATAACAACAGATTTTAAAAGTACCTTCAACTTTGACACAAAATTATTACAAATGATTAACAGATTAAATTCAACAATTCGTCCAAACGATTTCATATTGACACAAATTTTCTAACTGACACTCCATACAAATTTCAAAACAATAATGGATGACCCCAATCTCTCCATTTATGTGTATGTGTGCATATTTTTAAACAAAACAATCCATTTCAATGAGTTATGCACGGTTACTTGGGTTTTTTTTTTACAACTGTTTATTTTTTTTTTCATTTATTACTACGGTTTTCTTTTGCGGCATATCGGCCTTTTTTTTTTAATTTTCTTGTATACTTTTGTTCCATTGTGTGTATGTGTGTGTTCATTTTTTGTTTTGTTTTAATACTGCGTATCTATGAGTGCTTCTTTTTTTTTCCTTCTTAATTATTGTTTTATTTCGTTTTGCATTTTTTCCTTTGTTTTTTTCTTATTTTTTGTGTTATGTGATCGTCTAGTTGTAATGGACTACCACGTTGTGTATGCGTGGTAACGCCAAGTTGGATTTGTTTTTAATTTATTCCTGTTGAATAAAAGAAGTCCGGCATCCAAATTACAAATATGTGTTACGTATCGGTTTTATTTTAGAAGGTACCAAATATGAGAGTATGTTGCATTGCTCTTATTTAGTGTTCTTGTTAGTAAGAGAGTCTTTGTAAGAGAGTCTTAGAGATTCATGTTTATGGAGATAGCATATTGGAGACATAAACAGTGTATATATAAAGAGAGAGACAGTTCTGTATATATATAATAGACAGCCAACATGTTACTTCAAGAGCACTAAGCCTGTAATTCAACTAGAAGAGATTTTTGAATATCTTGATAGATAGACCGAGAGATAGTGCGTTTGACATTTACGTTGACAATTGTACAAAGTTCATATTAATACAATTTCACTTTATCTTTGTTTTGGTGATGATGATTTTTACAAAGTTCTTATAATATAAATGGACAATTTTTTTTTAATTCAATTTTCACCCCAAACAATGCACAGTGCCACTTTGAAGCAGGGGGCTACTATCAGGGACTTAATTAGCGGGGTCATTATGAAGGGAGATGAGTAGAAAGATGTTTGTTGACATTACACTTGAACTTCTGCATATCGTTGCAGTTGGAAAAGCAGAATCCCGGAAGGGAGTTCCAAAGACCCGCAGTTCTGGGGAAGAAACTATTGGAGTAAAAGGCTTTCTTGCACCTAGGGATCTCTACTGTAAAGGGATGAGACTTAGTAGCTTGTCGGGTTTGTCGGGGGTAGTTACGTCGGGGAGGTACAAGTGTTTGCAGTTCGTCAGAGCATTCACCATTGAAGTATTTGTAGAACAGGCAGAGGGATGCAACATCTCGTCGATGGGACAGAGGCTGAAGCCTAGATGACAGTTCAGGACCTATCAGGTTGGCGACTCTCTTTTGAACGCTGTCCAGGAGCGAGAGACAAGAAGCAGATGCACCAGCCCAGATGTGACAACAGTACTCCATACATGGGCGAATGGTTGCCTTATAGAGGTATAGGATACTGTCAGGCGTAAGTAGTTTTCTAGACTACATTTTCTGTTGAATAACAACACGAAGACGCAGATACAAAACCACATGATGATACGTTTATTTCTTCTTCGACCGGTTGGACATGATTTTGTATTTCAGGGATTCAAAGTTGTTAGATGGTTATCTCTAAACCCTCCCGCTTCCAGAAGGTGACTCTAACGGAGAATCGGTCTGATATCCTCTGCTTCTCTGATCTCACTGATCTGATTCTCTCCTAACTAACTTCGAACTCTTTCCTATATTGAGAAATCACACGTATGTCTGGTCAACGTGACCACAACACGTGTTCCAACATGCGCGATTTGCACGTTTTGAAACCATTTCTGACGAAATTTCCCATTCTCTTTGTTGTTTTACAAAGGAATTTAACCTATTGTCTAATTCTGTAACCGATATTTTATTATGCATTCTTTCTAAGAATTGTGAATAGTTTTTCCATCCAAACTGTATTTATTAAACATTTTAACAGAATCAACAATTTAACTGGACATGCCATTTAAACCTATTGTTCTTTAAAACTCATCCACAGGGTTCAATCCCTGTTTTATCTGATAGCATTTTCATTTAACTAATTCTTTTTTTATTTTTAACTGACATGAAAAGGGAACGGCCCTTTTTATGTAACACAAGTGAGGGCCACATCATGCTACCTCACATTTTAGAAGCCGTCTTGAATGTCAACACCAAAGTGTACCTGGATGTGCTAAAGAGTGTGGTGATCCCCTGGTGTAATCATGTAGCCGCTGACAGACCCTGGGTGTGACAGCAGGACTCGGCCCACAAGTCCAAAGAGAACTAGGTTTGGCTTTAGAAAGAGTGCTAAGACTTTGTACCCTTCTCTCACTGGCCTTTCTCCTCTCCAACTTGAACCCGCTGGACTACTTCGTTTGGTCATGTCGTGAACATCACCAACATGACCTCCCACAACATCAAAGCCAGCCTTATCGCTGCTATCCGCAGAGTATTCGCCAAGCTCCCGCCGGCGATTGTGGAAAATTGCTGCTCCCAGTTCCAGACCCGTATTCAGGTGGTGATTGAGGTTGAAGGCAGCTACATTGAATACATGTCAGCTCTACTACGTAACTAAGTGACCTGAATTGATCTTTTTCGATAAAAGTTATAAAATAAAGCTGTAGTCTTGTTTTCTTCAGGGCGACAATTTTATCATTCCATTCAGTATTATTGTTATCGTTAGATCGTATTAGCTGAGCATGTTGTTGTTGGGATATCTACCTCCAAGTGAAGTGAGCCAAGTAAATCTAAAAAAAATGTTTTTTTTGTTGTTTTTTTTTTTTTGTCGTTTCACCCAAAATACGGCAGGGAGCCAATTAGTCGTGAGTGGTTTCTATTTGGGATCAGATTTGCATATTTATGGAGTTGGGCAGGAGATGTCTGTTCACATTATACTTGAATTTCTGCATGTCAGTACAGTCAGGGAAGCACGGGCTTGAAAGGGAATTTCAATGTGCAGCAGTCCAAGGGAAAAAGGTTTTTCGAGAAGTCTTTACAGCATCTAGAGATCTCTACAATGTATGGCTGGGATTTTGCTGCTTGTCGGGTTTGTCGATGGTATTGTCGTCAAAGGTGTACTAGTGCTCGGAGTTTGTCAGAGCACTTGCTATTGGAATACTTGTAAAACAGGCACAAGGATGCCACGTTTCGGCGATGGGACAGAGGTTAGAGTTCAGTTGATAGTTGGCGACTCTTTTTTTTTAACCCTGTCTAGGTGCGAGAGGCTAGTGGCAGATGCACCAGCCCAAATGTCGCAACAAATACTCCATGCATGGGCGAACCGTGACGTTGTAGAAATACAGGATACTTTCAGGTGTGAGTAGCCTTTTAGCACCATAGAGAGAGCCCACCTTCCTAGCAACAGTCTTGGCAATTGCCTCAATGTATTTGTTCCAATTTATGTTGTTTGTGAATGTTAACCCGAGTACTTTCGGGTAGTGTATCATTAGCAATGGCGATCAGTGTTTGAGAACGATTTTTGTAATTATTAAAAAGCTTAATTTTGACAGGTATTGAAAGTTATCAACTAGTTACGGTCCCATTCCACTACAAACTCTAGAGTTTTATCAATTTCCTTGGATATGTGTTCATTAGTTCTACCCTTGTGTCTGTTATAGGGTATGGTGTCATCAGCAAATAACCCCATTTCAGAGAAAATTTTATCAGTGAGGTTATTTATGAATATCAGGAAAAGTAAAAGTCCAAGGATTGACCCTGTTGCACATCCACATTTATATCATGTTGTTTTGATGTACGACTATCGAGGACAACCTGAATTTTTCTATTATCTGAGAAGATTTGATTATGTTAAGTATACGTCCAACAATACCATACGAATTGATTTTCATAAAACCATCGTGCCAAACCCTGTCAAATGCCTTAGATACGCTTAGGGCTACTGACCTAGCTTCTCTTGTCTTATCCAGTGCTTGGTATATACGTTCAGAGATTACAGTTAGGATATCTGCAGTAGAGCGGGCTTGTCTAAATCCATACTGTCGGTCAGATAAAAGTTATTTCTCTGAGGTAGCGGACTAGTGCTTGATTAATTAAGGACAAAGATTTTGGCGAAGAGAGGGAGAAGGCTAATGAGACGATAATTGAGTGGGTCAGTTCTTTTGCCAGAATTCTTGTAATTAATCTTTGGTGCTATACGACATAATGTCTTTTTATAACTCAGCTAGTTCTGAGATGTATAGAAAAGGGCTTGCAAAGTGATTTGCGTAAAGGACTACATACCCACACTTCGATACTGAAATATGGCAGCAATACAAAATAAATATATTAGTGACTGAATACAAATCTTACAATGTTTCGAATTATTTTTATAATGATGATTCATCTCATGATTTTATTATTCCTATTTATTTATATATTTATATTGCAAATTCGATTTTCGTTTTATATCAAACGCGTGAAATTGTTTCTGAATGTAAAGGTTATTTTAGTTTGGACAACGATGAAAGAAATAATGGCGTAATGGTTTACTTTTCATTCAAGCATAAATTGAGAAAATGAAACTTTGAATTTACAGAAGAAGTATTCAAGTATTATTTGCTTTTAGATATCATCCGAATATTAAAGCAGTCTGAACACTTGACATCTCAACAGTAAATAAAGAGTAGCCATTTTTAGTTTCGCAAAGTCGACAATGTTTGTGTCGACTATTTTTGAAGTGGACTTACAAGCAAAGCTAACACCCAACACCAACGTTCGTCTATCCTTAATCCCCGGACATTCTTTTTTTTTTTTTTTTTTTTTGCAATCTGACCTCTTGACACTCCTGAGTTGATCTGGCCATTTTGAGTGATCAGGTGATCTCTAAATTTATAAACCCAGTCGAAACGTACATTTTTTTTATATTTACTTATATTCAATTATAACGCAATCATTAAAAAAAAGTACCAAAGTCATCATTTTTTACGCTGTGATATTTGTTGGTGCCGTCAATACTTCCGGGACATTCAGCTTATAAATGCAACAATCTTTCTAGATTGATAGCAGATACACGACAATTCACCATAAACCACATCTCGAACTCAGGTCAACAGGTAAGAAGTTGTCGCTTTCTTTTAACTTTGACGACATTTCAAATTGTTTTCCTCAATTCATAAATAACAAGGAAATTTTAAATCATTTGTTAATTAATTCGTTTATTTGTTTGTTCTGTTATCGACATTGATTCTTCCAAGTACTTACAAGAGGAACCAGATGATGCTTTCCAAGATCTATAAATAAAAGTGGTGCAGCGGAATCGACTAGATTCGGGTTCGAACTTGGCACACTTATATCGTTACATCGTGCCGTTACCCACTTCACAACAGCCATCTTCCAATCGATTATTTTCATCTATTAACCAAACAACATCACTAGTTTTCCATTTAGTTGTTGTGTTGTCACATACGTCCTAAGATGGAGTATTGTTACCAGGAGGAGTTGCTAAGAGGAGTATCTAAGAGTATCGTTTCATGATTTGAAAGAGTAAAAAACCGGCTTCGAAATTTCGATCCCTATTTCCGCTTTCTCAAGAATATACGCTGTGAGTTTATCTCTGCTCTATCGTTATTTTCATGGCAGATGCTCGACTAAGCTTCTATCTATTGTTTACCCCCATCTGCAAAACATTCCTAGCCTAAAATTAATGAAAATTCCATAAGCAAAGTTTCTTGAACACAATACCGCAGGGCTGCTTTTTTTAGCCGTCGTTTTAACTAATTAAACCCTACCCAAATTCCACTATCATCGATCATCACTGTGTTGTTTTACCGGTTGCCTGACACTAATTAACCCTTATCCTTGAGTGGTTTCCAGACCGTGATAAGTGGTGACCCCCCTATTAAAATCATCTGGAAAATAGATGAGCCACTGGTACTTGTCTCCCCCATGTTGTATGAAATAGAAGTTAGCTTTTAAGTATTTATTCACAAGGACTTCTATTATTTTTCAGAATTAAATCATTTAAAGGTTGATATTACTTAATTTCGTATGAAACGCGTAAGGTTTTTGAATTTTTTTTTTTTTCATTTCGATAGCAAATCATGCTCAGTCTATATGATATGGATAAAATGCGTTCAATTCTTTTTATATTCCAACATCAAATCGGGTGCAAGTTTGATGTGATGTATCGCGTCGATGGTTATGGTATCGATTATGCCAAGTTCGAATCCTATCGGATCTATTGTGATCAAATTATGCACTACTACGCTCGTAAAAAAAAGTGTGAATTTGCAGTTTCCCTTCCTTCAGCTATGGACACAATAGCAAGTTATATTCAATTTATCTTTCACAATAAGTCAGGTATTGCGTCTTAAAACACCTTAAAGATGTTGGTGTGCCGTATACTAATCTGACAATATTTTGCTAACTCCCTTGATCCTCTGTGGCTCACAGTTGCTTACTTTCTCAAGATGAAGCCGGAATATTTCTGCTTTTTTCTATGAATGTCTTGGTTCGATGCTGTAACTATGGTGATTCTCGAGTGATCTTCGCGTTCTCTTCATCCGTAATTTATAATCATCGTTGCAATATAATAGCGTCTTTTATAAAACCTTAAACATATAACAAGGGTTGATCATTATTTATGAACAGAAATAGTATTATTACAGGGGACGCCCCATCGGGATCAGTCTTTTTTTGTTTTTCGTTGTTTTTTTTTGTGTTGAGCATCATTCATACATTTCGTATGAATCAGATGATTGTTGTTGACATTCGTTTCTCCGATATCTTTCTAGTAAGAATTCTTTCCGAAAACACATCGGGTAATTACAGGAAGGGCAGTTGTAAGTGATACTCTTCCGGAGATAAAGTTTCAATCTTCAGTGCAGGCAATACTCAGAATACAATTACGAATTACTTGGGACTTTTACTCAGTCTTGGCTAATGGAAAGAGAACATGCTACCCCCTGTAAAGTAAATGTTCCGTTATAAATTCTGTGCAGCTTCGTTAGTTCGACAGAAAGATTTCAGAGTTTGACAAGATACACCTGAATGAAGATCGGAGGTTATATCAGCCGAAACGTTGTGAAAATAACACTCAAGATTAGAACAAACGTCTGAATAACGATACTTTACATAATACGTATGGTTTTTCTATCTTATTGAAGCGAGAATGTAATTAATTTCATATATATTGCACAATTTAATTAATTTCATATTTTATGCATAATTTAATTTCATATTTATGTACAATTTAATTAATTTCATATCTATGCAAAATTTAATTAATTTCATATTTATGGACAAGTTAATGAATTTCATATTTATGCATAATTTAATAAATTTCATATTTTATGCACAATTTAATTAATCTCATATTTTATGCACAATTTAATTAATATCATATCTATGCACAATTTAATAAATCTCATATTTATGCACAGTTTAATTAATTTCATATTTTATGCACAATTTAATTAATTTCATATTTTATGCACAATTTAATTAATTTCATATTTTATGCACAATTTAATTAATATCATATCTATGCAAAATTTAATTAATTTCATATTTTATGCACAAGTTAATAAATTCCATATTTTATGCACAATTTAATTAATTTCATATTTTGTGCACAATGTAATTAATTTCATATTTATGCACAATTTAATTAATTTCATATTTTATGAACGAATTAATTAATTTCATATTTTATGAACGAATTCATTAATTTCATATTTTATGCACAAATTAATTAATTTCATATTTTATGCACAATTTAATTAATCTCATATTTTATGCACAATTTGATTAATCTCATATTTTATGCAAAATTTAATTAATCTCATATTTTGTGCACAATTTAATTAATCTCATATTTTGTGCACAATTTAATTAATCTCATATTTTGTGCACAATTTAATTAATCTCAGATTTTGTGCAAAATTTAATTAATCTCATATTTTATGCCCAATTTAATTAATCTCATATTTTATGCACAATTATCACTGAGTCAAGTTTAGAGATATTTTTTTAGATATAATAGGTTATATTGCCGGGAAAAGGCTTTATAATCAGCTAATTATGAATAAATGTCAGGATATTAGTAAGAAATCAAATTATTAGCCTTTGAACAATCAAAATCGAGATTATGCGTATATAAGGACCCAATCTTTCTGTGCTTGATGAGCAATGAGTTTTAATGTTTCTACAGAGAAAAATCTATTAAAATCATAAAATCCATTAAAAATCCATTAAAACTATTGTTGAATCCATTTGCATGACTTTGAAATCTAAGCACAAATTAAAGTGGACATAACATCCGTGGGGTCTTAAGTAGTCTGTTTTCACAGTATGAAATCTAGATTTTAATATGGATTAATTATTTGCATCCGTATTCTGAGTGATGAAATCTAAAAGCAGATATTTTTCCATTACTAGTCTGTCGCTTGTAAAGGCAACGCATTGCATATTCACAAAAAAAATATAAATAATGTATCATCATTTCAATTTCTAAACAACGATCTATATCTTATTATGTTTATGGAGGTGTTTATAAATTGTAGCAAGGTTTATTTCTTTAACTGATATTGTTTTATATTTCAGGAATTCGTGAAATACAAAATGAAATTCACCAGTTTTGCTATTTTCCTCGCTCTTGCCGTAGTCGGAGTCCACAGTCAGTTTTATGGTGCGGCACCTTTCCACAGTGCAGTTCATGGGGTAGAAGGTGGAGCGGTTGCCCATCATGACGCCTATGGTGCCCATGCCGAGTCTGCTGCTCACGGCCTCCTCGATGCTCATCATGCTGAGCACCATGACAGAGAACACGACCTCGCTAATGGTTATGGATTGCATGAACATGACGAAGAACACCACGGACTAGCCGATGGCCTACATCAAGAATATGCTGCCCACGCTGCCCGCGGAGAACACGCTGTGCATGACGGTGCCCGACATTATCATGCTGCCCTGGCTGCTTCCAATGCTGGACATGGCGGATATGGGTATCTGCCTTATGGTTATGGTTTAGCCGGACATGGACTGTACGGACATGGTTTCGCTGGACATGGATTGGTTGGGCATGGCGTGCTTGGACATGGATTCGCCGGACATGGTCTAGGAGCTGCTGGTTTTCACGGTGGTTTTGGTCATGGTCATATGGGTCATGGTTTTTATGGACATTTTTAATGAATCACAGATTAATAAAATCACTTTCATTTTTGCTATTGTCCTGGACTTAATAAATTCGACGATTTAAATACATTACTTACTTTTTTGTTTTTGTTTTTATTTTTGTACACGTAATTTTATGATATTCTTTCATTTTAAAATGTTTATTATTTCTAAAATTATGAAGATAAAGAACACATGTTACATAAAGTTTACAAAAATGAAAATAAAAATCTTTTTTATGTAAATTCTTCTTAATGAAATATTATTTTAGTCTGGTCGGTGAACATCGAATTTAATTATCCGGTTAGAGAAATAACATAAAAATAAAGTTGAAAACCGTGTGTATAAATACATACATGGCTGACAACAAAGTTCAAAACAATTTAAGACAGTTTATTAAGAAGTATTCGATTCTGCTACTTTAATCGTCGTCTTGTTGTATTGTTTGGAGTACATATCATGTATACATATCTTTTAATGGTTAGATTGTATGAGCGTGTGTATATACGTTTATGTACACGTGTCACAGTCATCTACATGACGTATGTATATACGTGTGTTCGTATATGATCGTCTAGCATTTTGATCGTCTAACCTAGAATTCGCTGTGTATGTATGTACATTTAATTACAGTTTATGACGGGGCAAAAATAAATACTTTTACAACACAAAGGACGAATAACACTGATTTCGGTTTGACCGTCTGACTAATTTGGCTTTGTTTGACGGAAAGCTGCAATGGAATTTTTTTCCAAAAATAACAGAAAATCAGAGGAATATTTTCAGCAACTTCCTATTCTAGAGTGTGTTTTTTCCTTTTGGAAAGTTGCAACGCTGATTCTGACTATCGCTATTTCTGACCACCCCCTCTCTACTCGGACTCATCACGATCTGAAGACCGTCTATATCCTTCTGTCGACTTCGACGGATTAAACTAATCTCCACGTATCTTAAAACGACTATTTTCCTTCTAAATATCGTCATTAGTATACGTTACTAAGATAATAATCTGACCTTTTCACATGTCATTATAAGTTGTCGATTAAATTGTTATGATAACATTTTTTTAAGTTACGTTCCTGAATATTGTAAATGATTATTTATTCTAAATATTTTTATTATTTTAAAACATATTTTAGCTGACAAAACATTTTGGCTTGGATAATCATAATAATCGCCGACTAGCACACCTTTCAGTATTGCCCAGACAATATCTAACAGTCATCATGGATTCCTGCTTTAAAATCTGGGGAAGTACCGTTCAGATTACTCTTTCTTTTTTAATTCCTAGAATAGGAACTCATTATTAATAATGACAGTACACAATCAATTTAATAGACCATATGTCTTCCCTCAGCCATTCTGCATACAAAGAACAACCGTCTCAAACACTAGTAGCTCTCATAAATTTACAAAACGGACTATCATATTATTAACAGAAAGCAATTGTAACATCGTAAGAACGCAGCTCTAATTAAAATCTTGGACTTCTAATGGGATTTTTGCTTTTTACTTCATTAATCTGATGTGGAAATTTCCGTTTGTAGGATTATTTTAATATATCCATATGCAATATTGTTACAATGCAAGTCAACGGGCGTGACCCAATCAGAATAATAACCGTCTTTTGTGATGACAACGCACTATGGTTTTCATACATTCTCTTTGAGTTTCTGTTCCAAAAATAGCAATGCCTTTTCGACGATGCATGTGTTCCAAACAAATGCATCGTCGAAAAGGCACTGACTTTAGTATTACATAAAAGTCTTGTACTTCGTTGAGGAAATTTCTCGTTTTGAAAAAATCCTCGTGCGGACTTTTACTCTATATCTAAATTTTAAGACATATCCAATTTGTTGCTAAGGTTGCTGGAAGAATTATTGTATAATACATCGCTCCAAAAAATATATGACTTCTGATGACATTTTCCATGACTTTTGGAAGAGTTAGATCCGTCTTAAGATGGATTACTGCTGCCACATCTGAGAGAGTTTCGGTCAGAGCCCAATTTATTGTCTTGGTAGAGTATAAAATCGACTTCACAATCTAGTAGAAGATAATTTCTTCTTTTTTCTGTAAACCCTTTCTCACAAAAGAGACATTACTAGTCTTTCCCTACTTTATCGGCAGTTCGAAAAACGTCCCACCTGTGGAATATAATATCAATGAAATGTTTCTCTACATGCTACAACATTCACCGACAAACCCAGCAAGCAGCACAATCTCAACCCTTCACTAGAGATCCCTGGATGCCGCAAAACTTTTTACTCAAAATGTTATTTTTCTTAGACCGCATGCCTTTCGAATTCCCTCTCTACTTCCCGTTTCCCCTGTAAATGCAAGTCAATTGAATTTGCAAGAAACTGTCTTGCCGCACTACCAGTCTCGCCAGCAAAAAAATGTGATGGTCCCAGCCTTAGTTTATACAACACAAAATAGTCGTCAAGGGTCAAGGAAGATAAGAAGGCCCCGAAGAGATAGAGCACTAACCAGACGTACAATGGAAGAGTGCGGATGATAATATGACTTTGAGGAGGGTTTATTCATATGTATATTTCCACATTCTCAAAGCATTGTCATGATTTCTTAAATCTCATCATTCCTATATATGAGGTGGAGAGTGTTTGTGGGAATCTATAGATAAAAATAATAAAACTCTAAACCGGATGTTGACTCGTCAGCTGTTACATACAAATGTATAAAAGCGTCTCTGCACATCGACTCCATGCATCCTTCCCGTCAGAAAAAGAAAAACAGTCAAAACTTAATCTAGCTAATTGTAAGCTAAAATAAAGGATAAATAGAGAGCGTGTTGTGGAAGCCAGCGATATTTATTTGCTCCCCCGTCGAGCAAATTAGGCACAAGGCCGATTTTTAATGTGAGGAGTGAAGGGGAGGGGGAAGGGAAAAGAAGACCAGCTCCCGAGAGGTGGGAAATGGGAACTGGATAGTGATTTGCCAGCTGGCCCAAGTAGGGTTGCCCCTACATGGACCAGAAGATTGCCACAAGGGCAATGGTCTTTACTTGCAGCATCTGACGGTCAGATACTACACTTTGATCTTGGCCCGAAGGCCACAAAGGTGCCCCGCGAGGGGGGGGGCGATTGTGTTGTGGAAGCCGGTGTTGAGATATAAATAGCCATGGTTTTGTGAACCAAGGGTGAGAAGAATGAAAGGGGGCCAAGAGAACACAAGAGCGACAAAAGAATCCGCTTTCGAAGTTAAAGCCGACAACATCTTTCTGCTAAGGACTAATTCAAGAGCACCGAAAACTTAACAGGTATTCCCTCCACAAAAGGAATGAGTAAGTACTCTTATAAACATTCACCTTTCAGTTCTTTCCTTTCTCTTTCTTTCCGAGCACATTATACGGTTGACAAGAAAGCTTTTACGGTTTTTAACTTTTAAATTCAGATGAACATACTTCGGCCCAAATAAAAAATTATTGATCGAAATGAGCACCATCAGAATCAATACACTTTTGCCAACACAAAACAAGTGTATTTATGACTAACGTAAACATCTTGCGTTCTGGTGATGATAGATTTTTTTAAGCAATTCTGACACAGAACGTGGTCGAAATGCTTGAAAAAGTGGTAGTTGGTAGGTGAAAGGTCCGGAGAGTATAGCACATGAGGCAGAGTTTTGTAGCTCAATTCATTCATTTTCTGAAGGGTCGGTATAGCAATGTGCGGTCGGCATTGTCAGTGCCTTTTCTGTTGACGGTGTTGTTGTCGAAGTTTCTGGTGCATTTCATCCCTTTACTGACAGTACTTCGCCGTAATGGTTTTGTCTGCATTCTAAAAACTGTAATGGATAAGACCGGTCACAGATCACCAAACAGTCAGCAAAACCTTCTTTTCGTGAAACTTTGGCTTCGAAATGTGTCATTGAGCTTCGTCGGCGCCTAACCATTTAGCTGAGCGTCGCCGGTTGTCGTAAAGAACTCATTTTTCATCGTAAGTCACAACCCGGTCGAGAAACTGGTCGTTCTGGTTGCGTAAAATAAGGAAAGATGACTCTCCATAACGACGTTTCTTTTGGTTGTCGTTCATTTCGTGAGGCACTCATTTATCAAGTTTTTTGTCTTTTCAAACTCTCTCAAGTGGTTGCAAATCGTCGTACACGTTACGTCTAATTCAGAAGCAAGTTCTCGACCAGGTGTGCGTGGATTGACTTTGACTAAGGCTCTTAATTGATCGTTGTCAACATACGAAGGCCGACAACTACGCTTATCATCTTCAAGACTCTTGTTGCTTCCACGAAATTTTTGTGCGTTCAGTAGTGGTTCCTGGGCCAAACAATTCGTTGATATCGCGAGCTGTTTCAGCAGATTTCGGCCTAGCTTGAATTGAAATAAGAAAATTGTGCGAATTTGCTTTTTCCCATCTTGTATTCAACGTTCTGAAAAGAAGGCACAATTGTTTTAAAATGGTTGTAATTTAAACGATTAAATAGAGCGAAAGAAAGCTATTTAAAATGTAAAGTAAACGTATTATATCGAAAACTTCTTTAAAAATACATCAAAATTTAAAATGTCCGCAAGAACTTCTCAGTCTAATACTTCCGACACATAAAATTGAATCTTTTAACACTTAAATTTAAACCAAAAGTCTATTGTGTATAAAAGCTATTTCAAACTTTCAAACATTAAATATTCATTGTCTGTTGCATAGTTTAACACATAACACTGCCCATATGTTTCAGCGGACACCATTTAAACCTATTCATTCTTCAAAAAAAGAAAAATACCACACGTTATAAGTTTTTATAAAGACGTTTCATTTGCCCATTTTTTAAATGTCGCTTTCAGTTTATCATCCGTTTTTTTTTTTGTTTTGTTTTTTGGTTTTGTTTTTCATCTTTTCAATATAATAATTGCATGAAATGATCACTTTGGGTATAATGAATGATCGATAAATCACCACTCCCCCCCCAACAAAAATGTACTCCTCCATTGATTTTTTAAAAAAATCAACAAAATTCGAAATTCAACGAATATTAATAATATATTTAGTGGTTCTTTATTAACGCTCATGGAATATAATGAATTCATTATTTTATTCGAAAACTTAATGAAAACATCTCAATTTCATAGTATTAACTGACCAATGGCGTAGGCAGAAAATAATCAAACCACGTAACCTAAACTAATAAATAAATAAAATTTGATTGTTTTTATAAAAACCGGCAACCAGCGGAATTATACAAAAAAAAAATAAATAAAATAAAATAAAAATAGCTGTCACGTGATGTGGTCTGTACTACGTCTGCTACACCTCGACGGTTAAAATCCCTTTTGCCCTCAAAAATAGGATCATCCGCAGGGAGCCGATGAAATGTAATTTAAACAGTTGGAAAAAAAATCAGCACTTCGTTAAAAGGATGACAACGTTCCATTTCCCTTACCCTCTTGGGCGTTGGGTGACTACTAATAATTTTCAACTCTCTCTCTCTCTCTCTCTCTCTCTCTCTCTCTCTCTCTCTCTCTCTCTCTCTCTCTCTCTCTCTCTCTCTTACACACACATATACATGCTTACACACCCTGACAAACAGCAACACACACACATACACACACGTACCTACATGTCCTAAAGTGCTTAAGGGTTACAACATCAATTCTCAACTCACGCCCGCACACACACACGCACACACACACACACATACGCATACACACATACACAGACAGATGAACGATTATGTGCCCTGACAGAAAGCGCAAATCACAACGCACATTCACACAGCTGTACGCTTACACATGCTAACGCAAGACGGTGCATACTCACACAAACGCATATACCGTCGCACGCATATACATATTAAAACTACAGACATACAGATGCATGTTATTACAGTTTTTTCTTTTTTCTTTTTTTTTTACATTTTTATTTCATAACCCATTAAACATTGTAAGGTGTGTGGTGGGAGTAGGTCAGATTTTCTTTTTTTCGACTTTCATATTTTCCAATTTTTTTATTTTCTTCTACACATTTCCCTAATGTTTTAATAACAATTTAATTGTCAGCGTGGATCTCAAGACATGGCATCTTAATAAGCTATGGTTTTCGTGCAAAAAAACAACAAAAAAACATATTTATTAAAACGAAATCTCAGAATACTAAAAAAAGAAAATATAAATATATATAAATATATGTATGCATATATATAAATTACCTTTGTGTGGAATTTGCAAAAGATAGAAACAGCCGTTTCGGAACCTGTGAGGAAGGAACTCAACACACACAAAGTGACTTTTGTATAACAGCAGAAATTCCCATCTTTTCGAACCAAGGAAAAGTAGCACAGAGCAAATTATCGTCAGATAATGGAGAAATTGATCGAATCGTGTGCGAAAAGACGTCAAGGCAAGGAAAAAGAAAAAGATTATAAAAAAGAAGACCGTGTGCGCAGATCGATGATCACGTTAGAAACACGTGAGTGACGTCACAGTCGATACGAGGTCACGCGTGGCCGGAGAAGGAGGAATAAAGGTCCTGTATTAAAACCTGAAACGACGAGTTGGATTTCTTTACTCTTCCTTTCTTCTGTTCCTTGCAAAGAAGTCTACAACGTGATGACTTCCTAAATATTAACGATTACACGTATGTAAACGTGAGTAACGTTACAAAATGAACTGTGTGTATTCGACTTCTGTAATTAAAACTGACTTAGGCGCATTACGCCGAATCCGAATCCTCAAGTTTGTAAAGTGATTCCTTTCAGCGCTTCTATTCTGCGCCATTACAGCATCAATTATTTGAAAAACAGATCAAGATAGCTCTGTTTTTGGTGGCTATATTTTATCTAATCTGAGCTATGCAATTATTTCTAGATAATCTTGTGAATTAGTTTGTCTGTTAACACGTTCAAGACTAAATGCATGGCCATTGATAAAAACAAGCATTTATCAACATGAACAACCAACAAATCGAACAAGCTACAGTCTTCATTTCATGACGCGCAAACAGTTGCAACATAATTGGTTCAGATTGGGCTGTCTTCACAAGAAACCAAGCCGCTCTCACTTCTAAACGCATACCATACAAAATCAAAGCGTAAATCTATAACACATATGTCCTTCTTTTTTATTATTATTTTTTTTTACTTACGTTCACTTCTAACAAGACATATTGCCACTTGGATGTAAGGGGTTACTATTTGGGACTATGCCTAGCAAAATTAACAAGATGTTGGCTTACATTACATTTAAACTTCTGCATATCAGTACTATCAGGGAAGCAGATAGCAAGAAGGAAATTTCACAATATAGTTGTTCGCGGGAAGAAACTATTAGAGTAGAAAGCTTTCTGGCATTTAGGGACCTCAACAGTGAAGGGGTGTGATTTTGTTGCTAAGCGAGTTTGTTGGGGGTTTGTACATCGAGGGGGTACAGGTGCAACGAGTTCATCAGAGCACATCCCATTAAAATACTTGTAAAACAGAGATACAACATTGCGGCGATGAGACAGGGGTTGGAGCTTCGTGGACAATATGGGACTTATTAGATTGAAGTCTCTTTGCAGTCATATGCGGATTTGAATTTGTGAACTGGATAGTAAAACTATGTCAAATTGTAGAAACCTTCCAAAACCACACCATGCGCATCCCAATGATATACTTTGTTAACAAATGTGAAGTTTTGAGATTATTATATTAGTGTTAGAGTGTAAAGCGATTCAAAATATGCTTTGAAGTCATGTTACAAGTGTAACAGAACGCAGACGCGTCTTGGCAGCTGTATGCAAATGACCGAGCCGTGTGCGAAATTACGTCACGCCAAAGAAAAAGAAAAAATATATAAAAAAAGAAAAAAGTGTGCCCTGACCCATGATAACGTCAGAGAAGGGAGCGGTATTCGAAAGAGATTCGAGAGCGCTGTATTCGAAAGGTATTCGAAATCACGTCAGAGAAGAACAGAGGTAGACGTGTTACGCACGGTAACCGAGGGCATCAGGAAAGTACCTGTAAACAAATTCTGTAAATAAATGTCGGTTGTTTCACTAATGTGAGTCGAACAATTCCTCTCTTATGTTCCTTGTGAGGGAGCCTACAACGTATTGGGTCCCTACATGTCAAAACGTAGGTAAAACGGGGGTAACGTTACACAAGGAAGCTGATCAAAACGTAGATAAAAGAAAAGATGGATAGACGACATCTATTAATGGACAGGCATGAACATGAAACAAGCAAACACCTTTGCTCAAGACTGTAAAGCTTGGAGGACATTCATGTTAGTGCGTATTCTGTGGATAGCGGAGAAAACGTTTCACTATAAACTGCCATGGAGTTTTATTATATCAAAAGTTTTTGGAACCATGGAATCGGATAATGTCTGAATCGTGACACATGGGACTTCATTAGCTATAGTAGTGATTGCTTTTTATGGTCGTTTTTGATATCGGCATAAACGCCTCGATAATAGCCCAAAAGTTTCCAACCGGTTTTAAACCAGGGGAAAATTACATCACAGATCATCAGCCGTTTATCTTGTCCTAACTAGCTAAGTGTACAAGTCGAGTAAGAGACAGCATTATCATTCATACAAAGATCCAAAAACGTATATCATCTATCCAAAGCGTCAAGTTTTTTTTCATGAGATTGCAATAATAATGATGCTTTCTGATAACATGGCGTTTCCAATTTGCCACTGATCACTCAAAAAATGGTGACGCAATATCAGCCATATTATGTAAATTTCAAATTATCTGCAGACAAACGTTGCTATGAACTTATAATATTCTAAACAATATCCCATTTATGTACATTTTAGATTATTAGCCGATAAACGTAATTAAGAGAGTACATTGTTTATTTTGTAGATAATTTTTTTAAAACTTCCAATATTAGAGATACTTATAATTACGAGTTTTCCTTTAAAAATAAGTTTCAAATAATTGGATATTTATTTTACATGTTTATTTGTTATTTAGGAAAAAAATAATGTAAATTGGTTGTTTTCATTGAAAAGTCATGACCTTACTCTCGTGTGTGGACGAGATTTGATATGCGCATGCGTAACACTCTAAGCCAATAAAAAGGAGAACGAGTAAGAGAATCGAAATGGAAACGTAATGAACTCAAGTGTTGCATCTGGTGAAGAAAAGACGTCATATTTATATATATATTCACTCAGTCAAAACAGAATAATTGTAATAAAGCTTTTCTGTAAAAAAAAAATTTTTTTCAAAAAACTGATTCACATCAAATTAAGAAATTTGTACGTTTATTACGAAACTATTGTTGTTACATACTTTGCATGTTTATTACGAAACTATTGTTGTTACATATTTTGCATGTAAAATGAAGGAAAACTTTCAACATAAGGAATATGCATTATTACGATTTTCCTTTAAAAATAACTTCAAAACAATTGGATGTTTACAGAAATATTTTCTAATGTTTATTTTACTAAAGTTTCGCTGATTTCATTTTTTACTTTGTTTGCTTGTTTAATGGTAACTATATTCGACCACATTCCGACACTATTATTTTTATATCACATGAACTCCATTGCTTATCTCTTTTATTTAAAAAAAAGTCATTTTGGAAATAATCTTGCATTCAGTTGACTAAAAGATTTTTTTATAATTTATCTCATAGGCATTTAATTCTTATAATATACCTTGGAACTGTTTATGTTAATTATAAGAAATATTTTTCTATTGAAAATTTTACTAAGGAGTAATTTTGGTAATCATACCACAGAAAATGGGTCAAGGAGAATGAAAAGCCGAGGAGGGAAAGCACTAATCAGACCTCTACTGAATGAGTGCAATGAGTATTAGGATAATTGGGAAAAATTTCTCCCACATTGTAAACCGATCTTTCGTCTAAATCTGCCCCCGATCCAAATATTTGCCGATTTATATAAAGTATTTTTGTTAACGATTTTTACATTGTTAACTATTCTGCACTTTTACCAGATACTGTTTTTTTTTGTTTTTTTTCTATTCTGGCGCATTTTGGGGGAGCAAAGTTATAATCCAGTGCTTGCTCTTGAAGAAATGTGTTTTTCATACATTTAAAGTCAACATGTGTTATCTCCAGAGTTTCAAAAGCAAGATAAAAAAGTAAAAATAAAAACATTGTGAAAGGTTTGAAATCGAAAAGATATAGTTTTAAGAATGAATTTTCCGTAAGAAAAGAGAGAAAATATGAAGAGGACAAAGTAAAAAAAGGTAATTATGACTTTGAGGTTTCGATTTCTACTCATACCGTTTCCTCAAGCACGTCAGCCGCATCTGGTAAAATCACTTTACGGCATTAACAGATTTTATGACTCGGCTTTTTTTTCCTGTTTTAGCGAAAGGCATTTATTACTATTACTTTCCAAACAATGTTTGTTTCTTGTTTTTGTTTTTTCTAATTGTTTATTTCGTCTGCCATGAGATTGACAAAACCCGGCCGTCTCGGCACCAGCTTAAAAGTGTCTCTCCGCCATCACGAGATTACACGTCCATTTCGCCCGGTTTTTCTTCTCCGAACTCACGCTTGCATTAGCCAGTCATTTCTTGACTTCGACTTTACACGTTCATATTCTCTGGCATGAACTTTTCTTCTTTTCACCGCGTAGTCCTTTTTTTACTTTTTCTTGCCACGCACATCTGCGCACACTTTATGTGCTTTATTTCGGCTACTGTTGTAAATATCTTCGCTAGCCAATCATCTTACAGCTCACACGCGCTCTATTATATTATGAATGTACAAGGTAATATCCATAGAATGTTATTTTTGTAATGTACGTTAACATCTTTGAAATGGAAATTAATGTTAGTGTTGGGGTTAGTGAACGGCATGTTCAGTGTTTTTTTTTTTACAGCAAAATCAAACACGCTTAATCAACATTCACATTCTTAGGTCAGATAATGGATATATACTTTTAACGCATCAATCTTTATTGCTCATGATAATGATTAAAAAAATAATATTACAAACGCAAACTTATTGTAATGTCATGAAGTAAAAATAAATGAAAAACTTATACAAAATTTTATTAATTGCTAGCTGACCCGACCTGACAGTGCCCAGGAGTATTTATACCTTCTTTCATTTTACGCAGATCTCAGGATATTACCATCGGATGAATAAAAAATAAAACTAATTTCTAACATTAAAGTTTCAACTCGAATATGAACTGATAATTGGGAATATTGAAAAACATCGAAGAAAATGAATTTCTTTTTTTTTTAAGTGTAGTTATAATAAGCACGTGCGGACAATATTGTTTATTCCAATTTAGAGAGTTCAGGTGAAACATAATTTTTGTGTTGTTGGTTTATAAACTTTAATTCTAGCCATGTTTTCCTTGTGTTAATAGTGTGAGAATAATACAAAACAACGGAAGTGACGTTTTCTAGTTCACACGGGAAAAAGGAACGGAGTAGAATTCGGAGCTGAACTGCTAGCGATAGAATTGTACTGTAGGGCCATACACTTAGCGCAAATAACGTAATAACGCAGAAAATATCTGAAGCAAAAAAAAAACAATAATTAAGAAATTAGTGAAGTGATGTTACCGGAAGAAGAAACACTTTTAAATGTGAGTTAAGCTAGTATCGGTAAGATTGCAATGTATTCTTAACCTGTGATGCTTAGCTGCAAGAAAAGTATTATACTATCAGGTCGCCTGGCGTTGCCCAGTTGCAAAATATGTTTAAATTGTATATTTTATTCGATTGAGAAGAAAGTTCTTGCAGATGTTTTATTTGATCTCATCCCAGCTGTGCTATTAAAAAAGTGCTCAGCCGAAATAGCTCCAGTTCTCTCCAAACTCTACAACAAATGCCTTAATGAATCATGCTTTCCGGGCTGTTGGAAAACCGCTTCTGTGGTACCAGTATTCAAGAATTCTGGAGAAAGAACGGATCCATCAAATTATCGCCCCATTAGCCTCCTCCCACTTTTCGCCAAAATATTTGAGACCATAATTAACCATGCTCTAGTCAGTCACCTTACAGATGCTAAACTTCTGACTGACAAACAATATGGATTTAGACAAGCCCGTTCCACAGCAGACATCCTCATTGTAATCTCTGGACGTATATACCATTCACTGGACAAAGCAGGAGAGGGCAAGGCGGTAGCTCTAGATATATCTAAGGCTTTTGGCAGGGTATGGCATGAGGGTCTCCTCAGGAGAATTAGATCATACGGTATCACTGGTAGAATACTTAACATAATTAAATCATTCTTAGATAAGAGAAAAATCCAGGTTATCCTCGACGGTCGTACATCTAAACAATACGATATAAATGCGAGAGTGCCTCAGGGGTCTATTCTTGGGCCTCTATTGTTCCTAATATTTATTAATGACGTCCCCGAAAAATTGCCTCTAAGATGGGTATATATGCTGATGACACCACACTCTATAACAGGCATGACAGGAAAACAAATGAACACATAACTAAACAAATGGAAAAACACTAGAGGATGGCCTCCAATCTGTAGTGGAATGGGGACAAAAATGGATGCTCACATTCAATGCTGCAAAGACTAAACTGGTTTCCTTCAATAATTAAAAGAAACCTTCTCTGCCTATCTGAGAGTACATCTTTCAAACTGCTTGGCCTAACGTTCACAGGAAACATGAGTTGGAACAATTACATTGAAGGCATTGCCAGGGCCGCTGCGAAGAAGGTAGGCTCTCTCTACCGTGCTAGAAAACTACTGACACCTGAAAGTATCCTGTACCTCTATAAGGCCATCATTCGCCCATGTATGGAGTATTGCTGTCACATCCGGGCTGGTGCATCTGCTGCTAGTCTCTCGCTCCTAGACAAGGTTCAAAAAAGAGTCGTCAATCTGATAGGCCCTAAACTGGCATCTAAGCTTCAGCCTCTGTCTCATCGACGAAACGTTGCATCCCTCTGTTTGTTGTACTAAGTATTTTAATGGTGAATGCTCTGACGAACTGCCGACACTTGTGCCCCCACGACGTAGACATCCTCGACAAACTCGACATGCAGCTAAATCCCACCCCACGCAGTAGAGATCCCTAGATGTAAAAGATCTTTCTACTCCAATAATTTCTTCCCCAGAACTGCTAGACTTTGGAATTCCATTCCAGGTTCCTGCTTCCCTAACTATACTGACATGCAGAAGTTCAAGTGTAACGTGAACCGACATCTTGCTGCCCAAATCCCAACATAGTACCCCAGTAGTTGCTGCCCCTAATAGTAGCCCCCTAAACCAAAGTGGCAATGTGCCTTGTTTGGGGTGAAAATGTAATTTAAAAAAATGATGTATTTTGAAATAAGTTTTCGTTATAATACCTTAACTTTATATATAATTTTAAAGAGCGTTTTTCGTTCTATCTAATCGTCTAAATTACAATCGTTTTAGAGCATTTATGTTTTCTTTTTAGAACGTTGATTACAAGATCGAAAAACCGAACAATTTTCTTCAATCCAAGCTAGGCCGACAAGCTTCTGAAACAGCTCGCAATATTAAGAGCGTTTAGCCCAAAAACCACTACTGAACACACAGCATAATGGTAGTTTAAGAACGTTCGTGGCGGCGACGAGAATCTTGAAGAGTATGTGCGTAGCGGTCGACCATCGGATATTGACAACGATAAATTAAGAGCCCTAGTCGAAGCCAATCCACGCGTACCTGTTCGAGAACTTGCTCCTGGATTTGGCGTAACGTATACGATTATTTCCGTCCACTTGAAAGAGATTGGGAAGACAACAAAAAACTTGATAAATGAGTGCGTCGCGAATTGAACGAAAACCAAAAGAAACGCCGTTATGGAGAGTCATCTTTCCTTATTTTGCGCAACAAGAACGACCCGTTTCTCGACCGGGTTATGAATTGCGATGGAAACCGACGACGCTCAGCTCAGTGGTTAGACGCCGACGAAGCTCCACAACATTTCCCGAAGTCAAAGTTGCATCAAAAGAATGTCATGCTGACTGTTTGGTGGTCTGCGATTGGTTTCATCCATTGCAGTTTTTAGAATGCAGGCGAAAGCATTACTGCGGAGAATTACTGTCAACAAGTGTATCAAATGCACCAGAAAGTTTGACAACAATACTCGCCATTAATCAACAAAAAAGGCCCAATTCTCCTCCGCGACAATATGACCGACCGCATGTTGCTAAACTGACTCTGCAAAAGTTAAACGAATTGAGCTACGAAACTTTGCCTCATCCGTCATACTCTCCAGACCTTTCACCTACCGACTACAACTTTTTCAAGCATCTAGACGACTTTTTTTTGGGGGGGGGGTCACCATTTATCCAGGCTTAAATGCCACTCGAGGATAAAGCTTAATATATATATATATATATATATAATAAATGGTGTAAATTGAGTAGAATTTGATTTATTTATGAGGAAAACTTAACAGGAACTTGTTTATATTAGAATTAAAAGCTAACTTGTTGTATTTAGCCGGTAAGCGTGCCAGTCTAAAGGGCAGTTCTTTGTTCTTGGAATCTGCGTTTACATTTAGCAATAGATAGAGAGTGGGGAAAATCATATATAGTAGTTTTAGCTAGTCGAGTGTTTTTTGTGAAAGTTTGTCTTGGGGGGGGCTATAGATTGGATTTCAGACGAGCACTTACCCTGAAAATAACAGCATTTTCATGAAAAAAACACTGGAACAACACTGACAAAATGACACTTTAACGCAATGAAAAGTAGTCTGTGTGCAGCTTATATAATAGAGTTAATTTATTTTCCCCTCAAAAAATTCAAAATATAACCATCAAACACCTGCCAAAAAAAGTGAATACACCCCTAAGAAATTGCATCATTAAATATCCAAATTGAGTACTGTTTGTCATTTTCCCGCCAAAATGTCATTTGATTCATTAGTGTTACTAGGCACATGTGTGCATAGGGAGTAGGTGTGTTCAAATTTGTAGTATATTTGTCTCACATTCTCTCATACTTATTACTGAAAGTCCCAACATGGCACAACATGGCACCACATGGCAAAGAACTCTCTAGGGATCTTAAAAACGTACTATTGCGCTACATGAAGACGTCCAATGCTACAAGAAGATTAAACACCCTGAAACTGAGCTGCAGCATAGTGGCTAATGTCATCCAGCATTTTAAAAGACCACGGTCCACTCAGAACACGCCTAGGGCAGGTCGTCCAAAGAAGCTGATGTATGTACTGAGTGTCACATCCAAATGTTTTCTTTGAAATATCAGTGTCAGAGTGCTGTTAGAATTGCTGTAGAGATTGAATTGATGTGGGGACTCAGTTTCTTAGTGCTCAGATCATACGCTAGCATCAAATTGGTGTGCATGCTTGTCACCCCAGGAGGCCTCTTCTGAAGACGATACAGAAGAAAGCTCGTAAAGTTTGCTGAAAACATTCCAACAAAACACATGGATTATTTGGACGACCTTGTCCTATGGTCTGATGAGATGAAGATTATTTTTTTCGTTCCGATAGTTCCAAAGCAGCAAAGCAGCAAAGCATGATCCTTTCCCTCCAAAGCTTGAGTCTCAGGGCAATGTTCCATTATGACAATGACCCCAAACACACTTCCAACACAACCACTGCTTTACAGAAAAGATCGAGGGTAAAGGTAGTTGACTGGTCAAAAATGTCTCCAGACTTGAACCCATTAGAACACTTTTGGGGGATCTTCAAGAGAAAGGTGGAGGAAGGTGGAGGAAGGTGGAGGAAGGTGGAGGTGCAAAAGTCTCAAATATACGCCAGCTTCGAGACGTGATCATGGGTGGGGGGAAGAACATTCCAATGGCTGCCTGTGAATCTCTAGTAAACTCCACATCCAGGGGAGTAAATTCAGTTCTGGATATTGATGGTGGCCACACAAAATATTAACGGTTGACATCGTGTATGTTAATATTAACAACTTCCCCTTAGGAGAGTATTCATTTTTGTTGGCAGGAGTTTAGCTTTTAATAATTATATTTTGAATTATTTTGAGGGGAAAATAAATTAACTCTTTTACATAAACTAAACACAGACTACTTTTCATTGTGTCAAATGTCATTTTGTCAGTGTTGTCCTATAAAAAGATATACTTAAATATCTTCAGAAATGTCTAGGGTTTTCTGACTTTTTTGATACACTGTATGTATGTATGTATGTATATATATATATATATATGTGTGTGTGTGTGTGTGTGTGTGTGTGTGTGTGTGTGAGTGTTCTCTCCTTATTACGATAGTCAGAACACTTGATTGATATAACGAAAGTAAATAAATGATAGCCATTTTTAGTTTTACAAAATCGACAATGTTTTTGAAGTGGACTTACAACGAAAGTCAACATTCAAAACCAACGCCCGCCTATTCTTAATCCCCGACATTTTCTTATCTGACCTCTTGACACTCCAATTTCAACTGACCAATTTGAATGTTCATGTGATCTCTAAATTTATTATCCCAATCAAAGTCTAAGTTTTTTTCTTTTACTCACTTGTTTATTTAATTACAAAGTAAATGGTACAGAAATCTTAGTCATCATTTTATTTTCTGTTTTTACTATGTCCTCTTCATTATTTCCATTCCTTTCTTATCGTAGATTGAGCTTATAAATCAAGTCATCTTTAAGGATTGACAGCAGACGCACCACAGTCCGCCATTAGCCACATCTCGCACGCAGCTTGACAGGTAAGAAGTTATGAACGTTTGAATTTTAGAATAGTTTAAATCGTTGCCTTTTCACATAAAATTAGCAACAACGGAAATTGAAGTCATTTATTAATAAATGTTTTTATAACGATATATTGGAGTCATTTATAATAAATTAATG
Source organism: Euprymna scolopes (assembly GCF_053919585.1). Classification (NCBI taxonomy): domain Eukaryota; kingdom Metazoa; phylum Mollusca; class Cephalopoda; order Sepiida; family Sepiolidae; genus Euprymna; species Euprymna scolopes. The sequence goes on from NC_136497.1 coordinate 21,508,327, forward strand.
TTTTTGTAACGAAACATTGTAGTCATTTATCAATTAATATTTTTATAACGAAATATTGAAGTAATTTATTAATGTTTTTATAACAAAATATTGAATTCATATATTAAGCAATGTTTTTATAACGAAATATTGAAATCATTAATGAATTATGTTTTATAACGAAATATTACAGACATTTATTAATTATGTTTTCATAACGAAGTATTGAAGTCATTAATTAATTAAGTTTTTGTAACGAAATTTTAATGTCATTAATTCATGTTTTTATAACGAAATAGTGAAGGCATTTATTAATTAATGATTTTTTAACGAAATATTGAAATCATTAATTAACTATGTTTATAACGAAATATTAAAGTTATAAATTAATTGTGTTTTCATAACAAAATATTGAAGTCATTAAATAATGTTTTTATAACTAAATATTGAAGGCATTTATTAATCAATTATTTTATAACGACATATTTAAGTCATTAATTAACTAATATTTCTTATAATGAAATATTTAATAACATTTTTGTTTGCAATGTAACAAACGTGTCAGTTTTTAAAATGGCTAACCCACATTAAAACTTTGATCTTTTAAGCTCATTTGTGTATTAATAACGTTGAGAATAGCACGAGCTTTGACTGCCCAAAATCGACTTTTCAATCTAGTGAGATTAACTTTTCTATTCTCTACAGTTCAGATAATAAAAAATGAGAACGTCCCATCTGTAAGAAACAATAGTTAAGTCATTTTCTATTGTTATTGGTTTGTTTGTTTTTTAGTAGTATACATGATGATGATGGTTTTATTGGTATTCGTTTCCCTGGTATCTTTCTATTAAGAATTCTTTCTGGAAGGATATCGAGAACTTACAGAAGGGGCCACGTAACGGTTGCCAACATCCCTAAATGAAAATGATTCTGTGGAACGAACTGGGTTTGAACTTGGCACACCCAGGTAATCACTCTGCATCATTAACCACTAGACTATCCTCGCCTCTCGTTGTTGTTATTGGTGGTGAATTGTCACAAAAAATTACCAAATTCATACAGAATGAACTTCAAACTTGCTAATGAAATTCTTGGTTCATTTAATAATCATGGAATATTCTTATTAAGATACATGCGTCAGATATTAAGATCAATCGCGTATTCTCCATCTTTAATCAAGCGATAACTTAAATAATTTCATGTTTATGAAAAGTTATATTAATGCACGATCCCGTTGACACCGGTTCTCATCGGATCACCGAAGTTAAGCAACGTTGATCCTGACCAGTACCAGATGGGTGACCATTTGGGAAGGCGAGGCGCTGTATGTACCGCGAGGTAAAATACCAGATTGAGAAACTGGCACAATCAATCCTTCTCTCGGGGATAGATGGGACTCTCTTAAGCCGTGGTAGGCAACCCATCTAGTGATGGCGTCACGATAAAAAAAAAATGCCCTCGATAGCCCTGGCGAACCGTCAAGTATTCAGCTACAGACAAGATTTGAATTACACTACAAACTCGTGTAGTGAGTTCAATCTCGGCTACAGCCGCGCTGTATGTATGTATGTATGTATGTATGGATGTATGTATGTATGTATGTATGGATGGATGGATGGATGGATGGATGGATAGATGGATGACCCTCAGACGCCGTAGTTTATACGATGTTATTGACGGGAAATAATCATAACAATATCGTCTCGTAAGCAGCTGTGTTGTGTTGGCACGTTGATTATTGTAGAAGCAACTCTTTTTATTGCCAGCAGTAACTGTATTATTTGTTGTGGTCTTTCTTTATCTTCTTTTTTTTGTGAAAATTGTCGTATCCCTTCAATGTGTATACATGTATTATGTAAATTGTATTAGCAGCAGACATAGTTTTGCTTCATCGTAGTAATTAAGCTGCAAACATTTATTATCCATTTCAATTTTCTTTTTGACTAGTTTTATTACATCGCAGTGACGCAGTAGTACACAATATTTATTTACATATTAGTGCAACACTAAGTATTATGTCGATTCCACTAATCTAATGAAAGCCGATCTCTGAAACACGTTAGTTACGTTCGCAGTTAAATAAACAAGGAAACGTCTCTGACTTACTTACCATATACAATTTCCCCAACTTCTTGTTCTCACCGTGATTCCCTTGAGCACATTAACTAAATCTCTAACCTTAATTTATAGTGTGAAAATCATCTACATAATCTAATTTCGAAATAGAACTTTTATTTAAAGAGGTATGCATCTCACACATAATATTGCTACAACCTTACGATCAGAAAGTATACAGAATTGGTAGGCTAGATCACGTGACATAGAAAGAATTTGCGGTGAATTCGGTTGGTGCTCATATTTTAGTAATGCTTGACGTAATTTAAGGTAAATAAATTGTGTCGATTAAAACATCACATACTCATTTTGGAGCTATTTTGCAGTAGCAATTCCTAGTTCAGACACTGTGATTCCAGTATTAAAGCGATTAAAAGTTGAGTTTAAGTAAAATACTTCACTGCTTCCTTCTTTCGCAAGATACGAGGTGCTTTCGATAAGTTTCCTAGTGAGGCAAGTTATTTCAATATTCCATAAGAATCTTTCACTTAGTGATACAAGCAGCAAGTGAAAGATTGTTTTAGCAATATGCGCCAATATCCAGGCTTTTCTTTACACGTGCATTTAAAATTATCGTAGACTCTTGAAAATTCTGAATGTTATTGCTTATGAGATGACTGACAAATTTTTATGAGTTCAAGTTCAAATGAACAGTTTCAGCAGGAATTGAATCCACTCTACTAAAGCCTGATTGTCAAAGCTGATGGATTTTAAAAATGCAATCTGGACGTGAGGACACTTTAAAAGAACGATATGTAATAAAATTCTGTTTTAAACTTGGAAAAAATGCCACAGAAACATATGTAATGCTTTAAACTGCTTTTGGGTCATCTTGCATGAATCTAGCATCAGTTTTTGAGAGGCATAAGAGATTCAAGGAAGGCAGGGTGTCTGTGAGGGATAATGAGAGGTGTGAGAGGAGTAAGAAAGTTAGAATACCAGAGTTGATTAGCCAAATAAAGAATTTCATGGATTGATAAGAACCGTCGTGTGTCTATAGAAACAATAAGTGCACTATTTGATGTCAGTGTGAAAAATGTGCACGCAATTATTCGCGAGGTACTGAAGGTGCAGAAGATTTACGCGAAGTTTGTCCCAAGAGTCCTCAGAGAAGATCACAAACTATTCGACCAAGATGGGTATTAAAACAGTTCCTCACTCTCCCGATAGTCCAGATCTTGCTCCCTGTGACTCTTGGTTATTCCCTAAGCTCAAGGATAACTTAAGAGGCCGTCGTTATGAGCCAATTGAGATGAAAGAGGTTGCGACAACCGTCATTGTGACAAGCCTACACAGGAGAACTTCCATGGGGCTTTCCAGAAGTTATTCGAACAGTACAACAGGTGCGTTGCAATCGGGAGAGATTACTTCGAGGGGGTACTAGAGCTTCATGTGTGTACTACCAATAAAAGTGGCCATACGAAAAAGTCTGGAATCTTATTTAAGGCACCTCGTACATTCTTCTTCCAAGAAAAGTATCACGAGAAGATTTTCACTTTGTCGGAAAAGATAGTCTTAAAAAGCAATCATTTACCTAACGCAAACAGTATACCTCGAGATTAATGTAACGGTACAATCTTTCAGGATTTTAGCGGAAATGAATTTCCCATTTTTACTTACAAAAAAGAAGCACAAATGTTTCCATCTGTTTTTATTAATTTTTGAAAAATCTTTTGTGTTGCGATGTATAATTTATATCACACTATAAAAGCTAAGTAGGCGACTTTTATCAAAAGCGACTCAAAGATTCCGTTTCCATTCGCTACTACACCTTGTTGTAAGCGAGGGCGCCACTTCATTCTCATGATTACACCACTTGCCCTTGATCCTCCTCATAATTCTGAGCGTTTAGTAAAATGGCATCAAGTCTCATTTTTTAAGTCTTTAATATGACTCAACCAAGGATTGAACACCGTATCCCGGCTCATTTACCAATATTCTTACTATTATATCAAATGGACCGGTAACATAAATGTTTTAGTTAATCAAGCTACAAAGCCGTTCATCAACACGCAGTGATTACTACATGAGAATTATATCATCAAATATTCCCCGATCTCAACAGAGATAAAATCCTAATTTACTTGTCTCCTCGTGAGAGAATAGTTAGATATAGTGTCGGATATCTGGCTTCCCAAAATCGGGTCATTTGCATGAGATAAAATAAACAAAAAATTGTCCCAATCAAGAAGGATTTCATCTCTTCTGAGTGAAGTCACAACAGATAATAGACTTTAATTCTAGCCTGTGTAGAAATCCAGTGTTTATCATAGACTTATCAACATTTTAATTTATAAGGCAAAAATCTGATGCTTTTGGAAAGTTACAAAAATCAACGTCATACTTTATATATAAAATATATTTTTTTTAAAAATACTCTTAACATGTATTTTTTAAACCGTACGACTGATTCTACTGTATATTCATTTTTAACTTCTTTTTCTTATCTTTTTTTTCAGAAATTCGTGAAATACAAAATGAAATCTTTGGGTTTTGCTATCATCCTCGCTCTTGCGATGGTTGGGGTCCACAGTCAGTTTTACGGAGCGGCTCCTTTCCACAATGCAATTCATAGGGAAGTAGGTGGCGCGGCTGCCCATCATGACGCCTATGGTGCCCATGCCGAGTCTGCTGCTCACGGTCTCCTCGATGCTCATCATGCTGAACACCATGACAGAGAACACGACCTCGCTGATGGTTATGGATTGCATGAACATGACGAGGAACATCACGGACTGGCCGATGGCCTACATCAAGAATATGCTGCCCACGCTGCTCGCGGAGAACACGCTGTGCATGACGGTGCCCGACATTATCATGCTGCCCTGGCTGCTTCCAATGCTGGACATGCTGGATACGGGTACCTGCCTTCTGGTTATGGTTTGGCCGGACATGGAGTCTACGGACATGGTTTCGCTGGGCATGGATTGCTTGGACATGGATTTGCCGGACATGGATTCGCTGGACATGGTCTGGGAGCTGCAGGCTTTCACGGCGGTTTTGGTCATGGCCATTTGGGTCATGGGTTATATGGCCATTTTTAATGAATCACGGCTAAATAAAATTACTCTAATTTCTTTCCCGGTTGTTCATGACTCAATAAATTCGATTATTTAAATATATTAACTTGTGTTTTTGTATTTATCTGCGTATGTGTATTTGTATTTGTGCTTGCATTTTGTTTCTATTTGTTTTTGGGTTTTTTGTTTATTTGTTTGGTTTTTTTGTTGTTTTTTTTAGTGTTGTATTTTACTCATGTTTTTTTAAGTTATATTGTTTGGATAATTATGATAAAAACAACTTTAGGGTACAATTTATCGAATGGCTTGTATATAAATTTCAATTCTTCTAATATGAAATATTATCTTTACCTGACCTAGTATTTAGTGTTCCATTCACCTTTGAGCCGACTTTCCCCGGAGCAGAATTTTTCTATACATTATTAAATACGCAAGTGGTACTCAGTCGATTGCATATTCTAGTCAGGAGAGATGATGGTTTTTAGCTTTTGCGATTTATTTTATACGGCGAGGTTTATTCTTTATTACCCAAGCAGCGCCTGGTGTCACTCATGTGGTCCTGACCAGGTTCAATGCCCTTTAACTTCGTCATGTAATGAAGGGTGGTATATTAGCATGATTACCCTGTATGCAGGTATCTTTGCTTGTGAAGAGTGATTTTAATTAGCCGGTTATAAGCCAATTATAAAACAAGAATTAAAAATGTGTGTAAGTTATACTTGGTAAAGAATCATTATTTTTGGTTGGTTGGGTGATTGATTGGTTGATTGGTTGGTTGGTTGGTTGGTTGGTTCGTTCGTTGTTTTTGTTTTACGGCATATCAACACTTTTCAGGTTATTTAATGTCGAATCCAGTGATTTTGAAGAACAATTTTGAATAGAATATATTTGTTTCGTTTTTTTCAAGTCCGTTTCTATTTACTCCATAGTTGGAACCCTAACAAGTACTATCACTCTGGGTCAAAATGGACCTGGGAGCAATGGCAATTAAGGGATGGCTCTACACTCCCCAAAGCCCGCATACTGGGGCCTCACCATCGGATATAGTTTAAGGTCATATCTAGCGCCCATTATTTTTGGTCAAAGTGTAAATTTTGTATATCAAAATTTGAGTTTAGAAAATTTAGATGCTTGATAACGTGTTGTTTCTTTTTTTTTCCAAAGAGATAACACTGTGCAACAAATTTCAGACTGAAAAAAGTACATGTCACATAAACTGGATTCGGTGTGAGGAAAGTAACCTGATACTACATCTAACTTTTATTTCTTCAGATTAGTCACTGTTTTCATGTACTATAAATCATACTTTATTATTATTGGTAATGAATGAAAAACAGAGTTTTCATACTAAACAACATTTGTTCTCTTGTGTTGAGTGTCCGACTTTTCTTTTTATATTCCACCAGTAGTTTGCCAACATTTTCTTTTAAAACGTTTCTCCATTGCTGAAATATTTTGATGAAATTCTTTGCCATGTTCATCATTCATATCACTAAGATTCTCCGCAAAATTCTCCAAAGTGATAATTAAAAAAAAATACTGTACCTAATTCGATAAAAAAAAAAGGCCAGAAATAGATTTTCCATGCCATTTTGCATATAAAAATGACCACAGGTGTTCTGTACTTTTTCAGATGTTGCACAGTGCAATGAATAATTGGTCGCATTTTATTAAGAAAATGACTTTAATAGTCAAGTTTGATTTAGAATCAGAAATGATGAAAGAGAAACAGAAAAACAAGTTTATTTATTATTTGAATAGTTTAGAAATCATTTTTCTGAATTTTGAAGATGAGGATTTGGATTATTTGGATTATTCAAACTACTTATTTTTTAGTGTTACTTTCACAATGTTTCGGCCAAGGTATTTGACTTTCTTCATGCCGCAAGGATCCGCGGCGTAACGGATAAAGTACTAGGTAATATTCAATCCTCAATGCGAGCGATACTAAGAATACAATTGCGAATTAATAACATTTTTTACCGGTCATGGCTAACAGAACAAGACCATGCTACCCCCGTTGATTAAATAAAGAGGTTCATTCGAAGATCCGTGCAGATTTCTGAGTTCAACAGAAACATATTCGAGTTTGACAAATTACACCTGAAGACATTAGGAGGTTGCATCGGTCGAAACGTTGTGAGAATAACACTAAAGATGAGAAGAGCTGTGCGAATAATCTTAATAATACAGCTTAGAAATCTTTTAATGATTTAATCTCTATATTTTTATGGAAAATGCTCCAGACAGGGCATGAAGCCACTAGACGTAAGGAGCTAAAAAGAACGACAAATAATCAACAACGACAGAAAATGCCTATTGACCTTAATCCTGATAAGTCCATGAATATAGATAGGAGGTAAACAGTCAGCAAGAAAGAGAAATCCATAATCTTGTTGTTCTTGGAAATAAGCTAGAGGAATAGACAGGTTTATTATAACGAAGTATCTGAACTACGAATTGGTGAGGACTATTAAGCCTACGAGTCAAACGAGATGTAACAAGGATAACAGGTAACAGACCAGACAACTGCTTATATTTATAAAAGTTGCGCGATTTCTCGCACTGACAGTGAGATTAAAACGCCGTTTTAAATTTTAGACAATAGAAGAATAGATTTTAATATTCTGATTTTGCGTATTGTGATTGAAGTCGAAAGGATTCTATTTTATTAATGGAGATTTGGCATCTGTCTGTCTGGAGCCGAAACTGTACTATTTCCTCTACTACGCGTACTATTGTGCTATTTCGTGATGCTCAGTTCAATTTATTGCACTATATCAGAGAAAGGTGCTATCATTCAATGATCAATCCAGGGTGGAGGATACTGTAGTATTTGTTCTGTATTCATTATACATCCACCCAGACATTACCTCTTCTTTTTTGGGGGTGGGGGTAGCGTAGTAATCGTGTTGTTGCCTTGAGACTATCCTCTACAGCATTATCTCCGATTTGGGAGCGTATATTTTGTTTTGTGGTTATAATGTCATCACCCCAGGGATTACCTTTTCCTTTGGGGTGGGGTTGATGTACAAGTAAAAATATGCGGCCTCTGATTACATATTTGTGCTAGTTAATTTAATATTCGTTCTTATTGCTTGCGATTCCAATGATTGTTTTCATTTTAATAAAACCATATAGTTTATATATATATATATATATATATATATATATATATATATATATATGATGATTGCAACGTCTTGTCAGACGAGAGCCACTCCCTCAGTCACTAAAAGTACATGTGCTCGAAGACGACTTTTTAGCCCTGCTAGCGACTTGCACACCCTTAAGCAGACATGACACTGAAAACGTTCACTAATTTGTATGAAACTAACAGCAGCGGAACCTGTATTATCGTGGGTTTTCATGTGATTAACAAAACCTGCCTTAGACAACAGAGCCCGATCACACACCTTACAGATCCAGAGATACCCATGGTTGGGCGGCAAGGTTTGGCATTTCCTACATGCTCTCTTAAGCTTCGCTCGGTCTATTTTGGCTGCTTCAAAGTGTTCTGCACCCCTATATATCAATGTCCTCCACTGCTTGCAATCATACGCTAGGGACTCCCAACTTTCAACAGGAATATGAAAGCTCACCAGACTCTCTTTGATGCTATCACGAAAACGTTTTTTTGGGCTTGTGCTGGGGTCTTTTTCCAAGAAAGAGCTCACCATAGAACAACTGTTTTGGGAGTTGATAGTCTTCAAACCGGATGAGATGACCCGCCCAACGCATCTGGTTCTTAATAACAATGGTAGCAATACTGGTTGTTTTGTCTTTTTTAAGACATATGTATCAGGGACAAAGCTATACCACTTTAAACCAAGAATGTGTCTAAGGCAGTGCTGATGGAACCTCTCGAGCAATTCTATATGTGACCAGTACAAGGTCCAAGTTTCAGATGCGTAGAGTAGGGATGGTACTACACATGCTTGATATACTGAAATTTTAATTGTCAGAGTTAGATCACCGTCAGACCAGACTCTATCTTGTAACCTTCCAAAAGCATCAGATGTCTTGCTGATTCTCTGTCTTATTTCCGCATTAAGAGTGCCATCATTTGATAAGGCACTCCCAAGGTAGACAAAATTTGACTTCAAGGCACTTTCCACAGACAAAGATATCAGGTTCCACATATAGATCATCGGGAGCGGGAGTGTACATGACTTTAGTTTTCTTAATGCTAACTGTCAGTCCGAAGCAGGTAAAAGCAGTTTGTTTATTCACAACGTTTCGGCCAACTAATTCCTCTGGCCTTCGAAGTTCCTATCCGTCGCGGTAACCACCTGACGAAGGCCAGAGGAATTAGTTGGCCGAAACGTTGTGAATAAACAAACCAATAAAAGATGAAAAACAACAACTAATAAAGATGAGACTAGTAGTCCGAAATAAAAAATAAATTAATAGATCCATCACTAGTTGCATATCTACTGGGGAGTGTGTTACCAGGTCAGCATCATCAGTATACAACATTTCCCTAACAAGTCCATCACTAACAAGTGTTTTGGCTTGGAATCTTTAGAGGTTGAACACCTTTCCAGTCGTTCGGAATCTAATATAAACACTTATATCACAATCGCGGAAACCATACCAGAGCACAGCTGTCAGATAGAGCGAAAACAATTTTGGTGCAGCTATATCACCCTGCTTCACACCATTATCAATGGGGAATTCTTCCGAAAGCCGACCATTGAAGTTGACGCAACCTTTCATACTACGATGAAGTTGATTGAACTTGTCTGTAAAAGCAGGTGTACAGCCAAATTTTTCCAGCACTTTCTAGAGAGCCTCACGGTTGACTGTGTCAAACGCCTTGGTTAAGTCCACAAACACCTGGCAAAGAGGCATACGCTGTTCAATACATTTTTCCAAGAGCTGTCTAGCAGAAAACACCATATCCACAGTTCCTCGCCGACCTCTAAAACCAGACTGGGATTCCGGAAGGATATTAGGACATACATACTTTTCCAATCGGTTTAGCAAGAGCCGTGCAAACACCTTTCCAACCGCACTCAACAGCGAGATACCTCGATAATTTCCACAATCAGACCTTGTACCCTTTCCTTTGTACAACATAACCAAGATGGCATCTATCCAATCTTGGGCAACCGGGTCACCCTGTCATACTGACAGTATCAAAGAGTGGACCACACAATGTACATTGACAACACCATGTATCAGCAGCTCAACAGGGATGCCATCCAGCCCAGGGGCTTTGTTCGAGTTTATCTGTTTTATGCAGTCTACTGTTTCCACAAGAGTCGGTTCAACATCAAGTTCCGGACATTGAGTGATAATTTCTATTGCAGCAACATCAATATTGGATGGGCTATGAAAAGATATCATGAAAGTGTTCATGCCATCGATGCATAATTTCATCTGAGGTTTTCAGCAAGGTTTTCCCGTCCTTCGCTAGGAGTGGTGTAGTTGAAGAGGATTTCGGATCATAAGCCTGATGAAGCAGAGTGTAGAATGTCTTGACATCTCTATGATCGTAGGTAGTCTGTATCTCCCTGGAGAAGTCACACCACTATTTGTTTTTTTATTTGGCGCACACAACATTGAACCTCACTCCACACAGAAGAAAAGTGAGCAGCGAGCGCTGGCTTGTTCAGAGATGAGGAGTTGACGAGTTTCGAATAAGCTTTCCGCTTTCTATCAATTTGAGCGTTAATTTGATTGAAATTATCAGCAAACCAACCTTCAATCCAAGAACTTCAACACCTTTTTCGTATATTGTATCTCTTACTGTCTCCCAATCACAATCTGAGAAATCCACCTGGTTGAAAGCAGATTTCAAGGAACTTCATACGACTGGATCCTTCAATTTGAAAACATCAATACGTTTAGGCACTTTGACACCATTGAAACTTTTTTTGCGAACTGTAATTCTCAGTTTACCTCTGACCATTAAATGATCAGTACCACACTCAGCACCACGCATTACTCTAACTTTGCAAAAGTTTCCAAGATCACAACGTCTACACAGTATGTAATCAAGCAAATGGCTATGTTTAGATTGGGGATAGAACCAGGTCTCCTTGTTTTTCTGGTGGGAAAAAGTGTTGGTGATAACAAGATTTAGTTCACTGCAGAGAAGGAGAAGCAGCATACCATTTGAATTGACTCTACCAATGCCATATGGCCCCCAACGGAGACCAATTCTCATTGTCTGATCCAACCCGTGCATTGAAGTCACCAAAAACCACGAAACTCTCAGCACTTGGCAAACCGGTGATAACAGATCTAAGCATATGATAAAAGGAAGTAATATCGTCTTCAGACGAAGTAAGAGTCGGCGCATAGACAGAAAGAACATTCATGTAACGACCAGTAGCAAGCGGCATTCTCAATGTCATTGCACTGTCATTTATGCCTACTGGCTGTTCGATCTTGTCCATTAAGGAGTTCTTAACTGCAAAACCAACACCAGCCTCACGCCTCTCCTTTTCAGCTCTACCAGACCAGAAGACCGTGTAGCCCGACTCGCGCTCAACCAGTTGATCCTCACCTGCGAAACGTGTCTCAAAGAGTGCAGCAATGTCTATATTGTATCTTTGCAATTCCTTAGTCAAAATTGCAGTCTTCCTTTCTAGTCTTTTACGATTGTCAATAAGTGTTCTCACATTCCAGAGACAGAGCTGGAGTGGGTGTCGTTTAGCATAATATCTTCTGTTCCTGTTAATATGGACAGCCATCGCCAATAGGACTTTTTTTTCACAAATGTCTGAGGAAGTATTTGTACAAAGATGTTATTACAGAGATTTAGCTTTGTACGACAGCTAGTCTCTCTCTCTCTCTCTCTCTCTCTCTCTCTCTCTCTCTCTCTCTCTCTCTCTCTCTCTCTCTCTCTTTCTCTCTCTCTCTCTCTCTCTCTTTCTCGATTCAAAATGTTGATATCCAGCAACAAGCAAGAGCCAGCAACAAATCAAACTGCAGACCAGCTTAATGCGGGTACTGGTTTTCCGCTTTATGTTTTTTTAAATCAGAGATTTGCTTCTCCTAGAGAGGTTGCCTTGACTATGGCTTTCTGGAGCCCTCTCCACCCCAGATAAAACAAATCCAACGCATGCAACATGTAAAACAAAGCAGTCATGAATCTTGGTGTGCTTTTTTTTGTTTTTTGTTTTTTCAATTGAGAGAAGCGTTTAAAAACGGTATAATTCCTCAATTATCATGACGACAGTGATGATGTTTACAATTCAATGAATACACACGATAATAAAAATAAAAACAAAAAACAAAAACAACTCCAACACACGCAATACATAAAACAAAGCAGTCATGAATCTCGGTGTTCTTTTTTGTTTTGTTTTTTTAAATTGAGAGAAGCGTTTAAAAAAGGGTATAATTCCTCAATTATCATATATATATATATATATATATATATATATATATATATATATATATATATATATATATATACGAATGTATGTTATGTCGTGGATGAAAATTGTGTTAGAAGCAGCAGTTGGTACTCTATTATCCCAAAATTCGAATCACTAATTTCTTTTATCCATCAATAGCATAAGTAATATTCATTTCTAAATAGTAAGGCGTATTATACAAATCCAAACAGCATTTTCCTTCCCCTTTCCCTACACCACACGTTCACACACCATCATTCAACCTAGGTCTCGTATCACTCGCATAACGAGAGATATACCGACAGCATATACTCACTCTCACACACAAGCTCATGCATACACTTACTAACAAATAGGCACGCTAATATCCACCCGATTTACAATGCTTGTCTCTCCAATCAACACACATTGTTAAACTCAAACGCACTCGACGCCAACCGAAACAAACGCGATTACCTAATTTTTCCTTACGCGCAAAATAATTCTTATTATTCCTGATCCACCCTGAACTCGCAATATTTACCAAAGTTTTATTTTTATTATCTTAGCAAGTTGCAAATAAAAAAAATGTCATGGGTAGATGTCAATATTTCATTTTATAATGTCCTATCTTCAACATCGGTGACCATATACGTGGTTCCTTCAAGATAATTTACTAACATGAAATTGATGCGATTCACTATTTTTAAAACTCTAATAATACTACTAGATGGATAGTAGAAAGGAAGCAATCTACGAAGTATCGACGTACGAGACGTCAATTTCTTAACAAGCAAAGGATTGAAGATTTGTTGTTATTTTTAATGCAAATAATTCTGTTGAAAATAGTTAAAACTATTTTAATACGAAATTGATGCAACTAGCGATTTTAAAATTCAATGATGCTCCTCGGTGAATATTAAAAAAAATTTAAGGAGTATCGACGTACAAGACAACAAGTCAAAAATTGAAGATTTGTGTTAATTTTAAAGCAAATAATTCCGTTTAAAATACTTTTAATCATTTTAATATGAAATTGGTGCCACTCTTTTTAAACTTTAATAATACTCCTCGATAAATAATAAAAGGAAAAACTAAGGAGTATCGACGTACAAGATAAAAAAAATTGAAGATATGTGCTAATCTTAAGGCAAATAATTCTGTTTAAAATATTTTAAAATATTTTAATATAAAATTGATGCAACTATTTTTAAACTTTAATAGTACTCCTCGATGAATATTGGAAGGAAAAACCTAAGGAGCATCGACGTACGCAACAACAGGCAAAAGATTGAAGATTTGTATGTTTTTAAACTCAAATAATTTTGTTTAAAATATTTTAATTACAAATGATTTGTATTCCAACGAAATATTTTAGATGCAGAAGTCAATGATCTTTTTAAACAACGAAAATAAATGCTAAATTAAGTCCAATCGTCTAGAATTCATTTTTTGGAAGATTTTATCATTGGTTGGATAATTTGTTCAAAACTGTCAATACCATTTTCTAGGGCTTAATGCTGATCTATGGTAGCTCTGGTTGTCTGACATGTTGTATCCAACTGACAAACGGCCACTAATAAAAAGGTGTTTGTAATGAAGAACATGAACCCTCCTTAGAAAATTAAACATATCATTAAAGTTATGTTTCTGTTAACGTTTTATAAAGAAAAGATCTCCCCTTTGAAGAAATAAATTATGAGTGTGTTTCCAGAAAAAATACTTTTTTTTATGTTTTAGAGGACAAAATATGACGCAAAATATAGAAAAAAAACATTTGTAGTGTTAACTGAACTTTACCTGTTAGAGAATATACTACAAGGTGCGTGCAATAAGTAATGCCCCTGGCCCACTTCCAGTTGTCTGATCTAGCTGAAATGTTGCATGTGCAATGATTTATATCTCTACGGGTTATGTGGCAAATTACAGCTCTGAACTAATTGTGGTTTCTATTTTATAGGTGTTTGAATTGAGTCAGGTGTGAAATGGAGCCTGTTGAATGTCGAGCAGTGATCTGGTTTTTGTATTTGAAAGGACGCACACCACAGGAGACTTTTGATGAAATGAAAGAAACTTATGGTAATAATGCCCCATCATATGACCTTGTAAAACGCTGGCATCGTGAATTCAAACATGGCCGGAAGTCTGTGGAAACAGCTCCCAGACTTGTTCGCCCCCCTTCTGCCATTGATGAGGCATCTGTCCGTCAAGTGGAGGCTGCCATTTTGGAAGATCGGCGCATTACTATTCGCCAAACAGCCTAAGATGTCAAGATTAGTACAGGGTCTGTGGAAACTATCATTCATGACCATTTGCATATGCATAAGGTGTCTGCCAGATGGATTCCCAAGTTGCTCACACCATTCCAGAAGCGAGAACGCGTCAAGTGCTCGAGGATGAATTTGGAGATGTGCCAAGAAGATGAGTCAAAGTTTTTCAAAAGACTGATTACACAAACTTGGGTCCATCACTATGATCCAGAAACCAAAACCCAGTCAATGCAGTGGAAGCACTTTGACTCACCACCTCCAAAGATGGCAAGGGTGCAGCCCTCCGTTGGCAAGGTCATGCTCACAGTCTTCTGTGACCATGACGGAGTAGTGATGACAGATTTCCTGGCAAAGGGTACCACAATTACAGGAGCCTACTTAGCTTCATTTTTGAGGAAATTAACGGAAGCCATCAAAATCAAGAGGCGGGGAAAGATCAGCAAAGGTACCCTCCTCCTGCAGGACAACGCTCCGGTCCACAACTCGCATGTCGCCAGATCAGAAGCCCGGGCGTTTGGTTATGAGATCCTACCCCATCCTCCCTACTCTCCTGACCTTGCACCCTCCGACTTTCACCTCTTCCCATCCATGAAGTTGTTTTTGAAATGAAAGCGTTTCTCAGCTGATGCAGCCTTGATTTCTGAAGTCACGTTGTAGTTGGAGTTGCACACCCATCGTATATTCTCGTTTCCATACGACATTTTATTATTTCACAGCAACAATATAAGGAGGTGAAAGTGGCTACGTGGTTAACAGCACGAGCTGATAACCTAGATGTATCAAGGTCAAATCCTGTCCGTTCCACAGAAACACTTGGTAACCTTCCGTAAGTACATGATGTCTTTCTAAAAGGAATTCTAATTAAAACTAAACGAATCATTTTCTTATTACATTTATTTCTTGTAAGAATTGTATTACAATAATCAATTACGAAAACTTGATAAAAGCGAGCCACTTTTTTAATCAACCCGTATACATACTTCTTTAACGTAAAATCGTTTGCGTATGAGAAAACACCACTAAAACTGTTCAATTTTAGAATCTAACTATTCATAATCTTGAGCCCCTAGAGGGACATAGGCCATCCACAATTGCAGATACTTTTGTAGCGAGGAGTTATTTTTCGGGATGAGTGTGCTGGCCACACGCTCAACCTTCCCAGAAAGTACATACAGCACCTAGTCTTTCCAAATGGTTACCCATCTGTTACTGGCCAGGCTCAACGTTGTTTAACTTCGGTGATCTGGCGAGAACCTGTGTGTCTTAAATACTAATTCTTTTTTACTTTTAAGGTGTAGATGACCTGCTTTTAATTCAATGTTTTAGCCGCTAGTGGCATTTTATTGTCCTTTTTTCTTGCACATGATAAGTAGGTACAGCTAGAATATTTTATGAATGTTAGTAAACTGTTATAAGCAATGCGTTTTGAATACAAAAATATGTTTAATAGTCACACTTTAATGTGTCCATGATAAAGTTCAGTTTCCGGAAACGGAGTTGCTACTATTGTAGGCATTGAATACACAAAATGAAATGGAAATACAGGTAGGTTGAAAGCTGATGTGCAAGCAGTGTAAGATAATGGAAACGGATGAGAATTCAGATGCGGAGAAAATGTATTTGAATAGCGAGGTTATTCAGAAGTTTTGTTACCTTGATGATGATATTGGAGTGCAGAGTGCAATGCTGATGTGATTGCAAGAGATGGGGATTATTATGAAGTCATTTCAGGGTAATTCTTCCATTATTAACTAGAAAAGCGTTACCGCTGTCAACCAAGATAAATGTTTAATATTTGTATTTAACTTTATCGTCATTGTTTACTGAAAATATTTGGTCGCAAGATTAGCTGTGCTGTGTATGTATAAAATAATGTTAAAAGTGTAAACTGCTGCATAAAAGCAGAGTGAGTTAAAATCGGAAAATTCTGTGACAATTTAAAAGAGTAGAATTAAAGTGTCAGATATGACGTGATAAGTAGCGAGTCCGAAATAAAACGTGGCGAATAAGATAGCAAAGTATTTCTCTTTTGTAGGCAAGATGACTTCATTTTTTAGCGACCAGGCAAGGCCAGACTTGCATAGTATGTGATTTAAAAAACGATAAATCAACAAAAAAAGATAGCAAAGTCTTCAGTATGACTATGAGGACAGCTTAAACGAAAATAAGAGAGACACGCCACTGCCTATTAAGTTGTCTACTTACAATGTGCTTACAGTATTATCTTCATATAATAATATAGAAACAATTATTCTCCGTACGAATCATTTTAGCTTGGCAAATGCAGACGTCACATATAAATTCATTATGATCAAACTACTAGCCACTATTTATGAAGGTTTTGCGTGTATTGCATCATAATAAAATCTTCTATGAATTCATAGAAACGTCACAATCAAAACTATGTCGTAGTTACAGTTAGCACAATTTTTCTCCCTGTTTAATTTTTCCTCTTACTCTCCTAATCGCAACCGGGAAGTTCTCTATATTGATCACAGGTTTTACTGCATCGCCGTCCGTGTTTAATTTTTAGATACATTTTACATTAGCTTTTTCGTTTTATATTTCAATCGCACAACAATACTATACTGATTATCGAAATATTCTTCTTCTTCTTCTTCTTCTTCATCATGATCATCATCATCATCTTCACCGTCTTTTTCGTTTTCGTCGCTATATTTTTCTATTACCCAGATTCAAAAATTCTTCACCGTCCGTACGTAAACAAAGACGCTGTTTTAATGACCTGCAGACCTGCGTCTTCATATTCTTTCTATCTGCCATTTCTTTCTTTCTTTGCTTTTTTTTCTTTTTCATTTCCTACGTAAAACTTATAAACAATTTCTTACAGGATATTTAAAGGATACTTTTTTGATTTAATAAAGGGGGTTTCGCAAGTATAACTTTCGATTTGACAGTTTAAATGCTTAAAAATTCATTTCGAATTTTCTGAAACATACATAGATAACGTACTATATGCAAGGTTTTCGGATTGCAGCAATAGGTTACGCAGACTTTCACCTTCATTAACGGAATGTAGTTGGGCGTATTAAGAAATACCCCCTCCCAAAAAAAACAATATAAATAATAGTTTTGAGAGACCATATACTTTTACGAATTGTGCATTAGAAAACATGTCCTTCAGGCCCTTACAATTTTACACATGGGTATTTATGCAGAATACCGACTGTGCTGAAATTGCTAACGTTCTTATTTATTGACTCAGTCTTAACATGAGATGCACCTAACAACTATTTAAACAATACCTACCGTATACAGTATAATTGTATTTGAATATATGATGTAAAATATGGCACGGTCCGTATTCTGCAAAATTGCAAAACATATGTTGCGATATAACAGCTATACCAACGCAGCGAACACTGCCTCGGTCATGACTGCCATTCACCAACACTTGACGACTGTGACAAACATTTGTTCAGGCAGCCAGTGCCCATAAATGACTGCTTCAATACAGCAATAAGCGATCGTGCCCGTTAATGCCATCAATTGACACTAACCACCTTAAAAGATTACTACAGCCCAGTTACCGTAGATAACACTCATGACACTGATCAATACTATCTGCCTAAAACAACTAACAACAATGATAGCCAATGGTTTCCGCTAGCTGCCACTGCCAGACAACGAAAGACAATGGAAACCAGATGCTTTCATTTTGGTCACTGCATTGAGTCGAGAATAGCTACCACCAACAACCGCCGTCATCTATATGTGTTCTGTGGTAATAGATTTAGCTGTTTATTCATAATCAGTAATTTACGTGACTCACATATAATAATGCATTAGATAACCAAAGGTTATTTCGTTTTCAGGGGAGGATCAGTGTAGCTGTTCTGGTTTTGTGTCATATTTCTAACGGGCAATGCTGGTACACACCTTCTACTATTTAATAATAATTTGGTCAGAAACAGTTGGTGCATTGTCATAAAACCATTTTGGATTTTCAGGTGTTTATCTAATACAAATCATTTTAGATAACTTTCTTGGAAAATAAATATGTTATCTTTGTTATGCAATACTTTCTCTAGTTAGAAAACGCTAATGCACAGTTAAAATAACAGATTTTTATTTTCATGACAAAATTAATATTTACAAAATTAATATTTACAAAATTGATATTTACAAAATAAAAATTAATAGACAATTTGGTGAAAACATTAAAATTAAAACGCTTTTTAAATTTTAACAATTTCAAACTAAAGACAGTCATTTTGTATAGATTAAATGAAAGAATGACAATAAGAAAAATAGTTGTTTATTAATAAGAACTCAAGTTTGCCCATCTGGAAAAACTTGAGTCATTGTACCGGAAAATATCCAGTAAATAAAACGTTGCTTAATAAATCGTTAGTTTTTTTGCATTTCCATACACCAAACATGGATATAAATATCATTAAAACATCCGCTGGGTCATAAGCTTCATTTCGGTACCTTACTTGCCTGGGTGGGTGGACGGTAGGCTGAGATAAACCGCGTCACACACACACACACACACACACACACATTAGGAAAATTTATAATAAGATATTCCCTTTGGTGATTAACAGTTGGTGTATGGTCATAAAACATTTGGGTTTCCGTTTCAAATACAAAAAAATTTAGATGATAAAAATTTTCCTATCATGTCTTGAAACGAAATGGTTCACTCTAATTGTTCAAAATACATTAATAAATAAAAGCTGTATTGTTTCTATCATTAGATATTTAAGGAATTCTTCATATTACTCGAGGTGACTAAATGAATATGGAACATGAAATAGAAGGTAAACAAAGGCGTAAAAAGCACGAATTAACTCAGACCAAACAATAATATTGCAAGCACTACAAGAGAAATGGTAAAATTCCAACTTCTATTTCGATTTCAGAAGAATTACAACGTAAGCTTGTCTATGTAAATAGTGTACCAGTGTGTAAATATTTAACCGATAACATAGCACTGAAATTAACAGGAAATAGTAGTTGCACACCAAAGATGGTTTCTAACGAGTAAAATCTTTGTTCAGGTGGATTAATAACGCGTATAGAAATACGTCAGAAAGTTGGAATGCAAAATGTTCATTTATACTTGTATAATTTTGTGCATGCGCAAAACTAATCATAGCTAAAAATGGTTTAATTTAAAAATCTTCTTTATCTGTCTGTTGGTTTAGTTCAAGCAGTAGGGAACGAGGCTGGAGCGCTTAATGTTTTGGCTTCGATTCTAGCTAATGGCACTCAAGTCATTTTTTAAACTTTGGAAATCAGTGCTATATATTAAATACAATTTAATATTTTCAATTGAGAATTGGCTTTGTATTAATTAAATCCGAAATCTGCATGAATTAAAATATATTTAAGCGTATTTTACTATCAGCAAGGTTGGGCGTCCTCCCTCCATTCTAGTATTGAATAAATTCTTATTCAAAAGGCATATTGTCACTGACGCATAAAGGACTACATAATTGTTGTTTTACCACGTTTGGGCCAACTTGCCTTCTTCATATGGTTAACCGCGACAGGATAGGACTGCTGGGTCTCTTAATGTAAAAACAACAACACTAATAGTACGAGCGCTAAGAACGATACTGAAAACGTTTGAAAAAAGAATGGGCAAGATTGGAATCAGAGGGATGGCAGAGAAGATACAAAGAATCTTAATAATGAAAACTACAAAAATATTAAGCAAACCCCTTGAATGTCGAGAATAACACCACATATAAACTACACATAAACTGGACACAGAAAATGCTACAGATGCAAAACACAAGGGAACATCACTAAGAATCATGAAAACTGAGACTGTATAATTGTAACATACCGCCTCCTTTCTTTTTGTAAGTATCACCATAAACGGGCACCACGCCAAATAATGAGGATCAAGGAGGATGGAAAGACTGAGGAGATAAAGCACTAGCCAGACCTCAGCTGGCTGAGTGCAAAGAGGACTGGGACCTTGGGGAGGCTTATTGCCACCCAAATTCCAGCAAAGACTAATGGTCGCTGCAAACGAAAAATTAATGGTAAGCGGCTGTTGCGATAACGCAAATTCTATTGCAAGGGTTATCGAAAGAAGTGAAGATTACTGGAAGTCTGGGGAGACTTGTAGTCACCCAGACTCCAGGGAATACCACAAGTTGTACTCAAAGAGAAATCTGATAATAGCTTGTGTGGCTACTTCTAGTGAGTACATTATGTATACAGAGATCGTGTTTCCCATTTACAATTCTAGCGTATTCAGAACAAATATAAGCATATTACAGTGTATATCAGGAACGCTCACCTATAAAGGAAAATGACGAGTTAGAATGAGTATTTTCAGAAAACACCAAAGCGAAATAAATTGTATTCGTAGGTGGCTAGTCCGAATACAATATCAATATGTCAGGTGAATAGCTATTTTGGTCTGACTTTTAATATCCAAGAAGATATATATATATATATATATATATATATATATATATATATATATATATATATATATATATATATATATATATATATATATAGAAACACATCGCTCCGATGAGATATAGACAGCTGGTCCAGCATTACAGTAAGCTACCATATATGTACGGTCTCCCTAAGATACACAAAGACGGTATTCCACACAGACCCATAGTGAGAGCTGCCGAAGCTCAGCATGCCACCCACTGAGCAGGTACCTTGTGGATATAATAAACCCATTAGCAGGCAAGTCAGCAACACATGTAAAGAATTCTGCCCACTTCACGGAACTGATCAAGGGAGCACCCATCAGTACAAACCAAATGGTAAGCCTAGATGTGGTTAGCCTGTTCACTAAAGTTCTAACTAGTGAGGCAATAGCAGTAATTCAAGACAAACTAGCTGCGGACATCTCCATAGAAGAGCGTACATGTGTACCATTGCCAAACTTAATGGAAATGCTGACATTCTGCATAGAAACAACCTACTTCAGAATGGGTACTGACCTATACTGAACATATACATGGAATACTTCGAAGACATGGCCTTAGGTTCAGCTCCCTTAAAGCCAACCATGTGGCTAAGATACGTTGATGACACCTTCATTCTCTGGCCCCATCAGGAAGACATCCAGGCTCTCCTAGACCACGTGAACTCAATAAGACCATCGATACAGTTCACAATGGAGAAAGAAAAAGATAACCAACTGACCTTCCTTGATATACTCATATCACGCACAGAGCATGGGTTTAAGACATCCGTATATCACAAGCCTACCTTCACCGGACAATACCTTAACTTCAACTCCCATCACCCATACAGTATCAAACATGGAATCGCACGCTGCTTACAACATCGAGCAGAGACGATAAGTAGCGACACCATTACATACCACCAGGAAATGGTCAGGTTGAAGAATACCCTCCGTCGTAACAACTACCCCGATAGCATACTATCCACCAGACGTGTTAATAGTATGAGAGGAGAATGAAACCCAAAAACCTCCAACGGTCTGCCTACCATACATACGAGGCATCTCCGAAAAGATTCAGAGAATATGTGCCCCCTACAACATCAGGGCGGTATTCAAGAGCGAGTCAACACTCAGACGATACATGGTACGAGTGAAGCCCCGCATGGAGGAGAACATGACCAAGAACTGCATATACTCTAGACACCGCCAAAACTGGGGGGGGGCAGGTCAGTACTTTTTGACGGACCGTCTTTTTAAAAATCTACCAAAAATCAGGTAATTATCCGATCAATACGAAATTTTCAGCGATTATTAGGAGAAGAATGAACTTTATAACAGTGTACTTATTTTTCATAAACGATATTTATATATATATATTTTTTTGCTTACAAAACCCCCCCTTGTTTTGAAGTGGGAACAAATATGCTTAAAATAATCATCTGAAACTGAAATCAACACATTGTGTTGTTGTAAGGGACAGAATTATAGATTAAAAAAAAAAATTGTTTACATACCTTATTTTGACGTCTGAATACCAGAACTTCGATTGTGTTTAATTATCCCGCTTTTGAGTTTTGAAGTGTGAAATTCGGTGAATATGTTAAGTAAAATAATTAATTCAAGTTAAGCAAAACAAAAAAAAAAAATTTTTAATATTTATACGAAAAAAGCTATTTTAAAATTTTTGATAAATAAATTAACAATTTTTTTTTTAGCGAGCCGAATAATGCATGACCATTATTAAACAGGGCATGCTTTGAATAATCGATACCAAAAAAAAATTCGATAAATATTGTGCCCTTTGTGTTAAAAATAGCATCATTTTTTTCGATCCCGTTTGAAAACGTTTGCCGCCTTTCGACTACGGTGGACCAAACGCGCTGAAATAATTTTTTTTTATTCTGCTTTAAATTGCCCCCCCCCCATTTTGGGGAGCCTGGCCCCCACGCACATACACATTAAAAACCAAACGCATACAAATGGTCACCCATCTGGTACTGGCCAGCCTCAGCTTAATAATACATTGAAATTTTCGTCACTGAAAAATAAGTTTTTTTTGGCCTGTTTGGTCTTCCATAGTTTGCTTTTTATCAAACGAAAACGTAAACAGAGTCGATCTGAACTCTACGTCAACGCGAAATATCTGGTTACCTATATGAATAAGTGGAATTATTTGAAATTCAGGTACTTATATTATAATATTTTTGCATATTCTCTTAGAAAATCATCCTAAATCTTAGTTAGACAATAAATAAATTAATTAATTATTTCAAAAACCCTTTTTTTTAAATATTTAAGTACGTTTTTTGTGCAAGACAAAAAATGTCAATTGTTAACTTTTTGGGAAAATTTAACATTTAAAATTGAATTAAAAATAGTAGAAAAAGTTTTACATTATTCTGTTTTCTATATGATAAAATTCAGGGTTTTATCTTTCTGGAAAAAAAAGTTACTCAGAAATAATGGATTTTAATAAATGTAATTTCGTTTTAAAAAACAACAACTTGATTTTGCGGCCATTTTTGGCGGTGCCTAATATACTCCATCCCATGCAGTTGCAGAAAGGTTTACAAGGGTGAAACATGCCGCCCCCCCCTGAAGTAAGGGTGGAAGAACACCGAAAAGCGGTAACTAAAGGGGAGACGGAAAAATCGGGTATAGCCAACCATGTCTGGATGGAGAGGGGGGACCATCGCCCCCTATGGGATGAAGTAAAATAATAAACAGAGAGACCCACTGGAAAGTGAGAAAACTTAAAAAAACAGCTCACATGCTCGGACATAACAACCTACTGAGCAAACCAAGCATAGAGCTGAATGCAATTTGGACACCTCTGATAGAGAGAGAAAACCTTGAATAACAACATAGGTTTAACATTAACAAAAACCAACTAAGAATTGTTCTGGACACCTCTGATAGAGAGAGAAAACCTTGAATAACAACATAGGTTTAACATTAACAAAAACCAACTAAGAATTGGTGGCATATGGTCCTAGAGTGGTCCTAGACGTTGTATCAAAGTTTACAGTTACCCAAATGTGCTGAGTTCAATCCTGAACGAAGGCAGTGAAAAGTAACATTCAAAACAGAGAATCAGCAACTATGTCCCAGAGCCTAGCTGGAGTCCGAACATGGTACCCCCGTAATAATAATAAAAGGTGTGGGTTCGAGACTCCTAACAAAAAACCACCTGATGAAGGCCGGAGGAAACGGCCGAAACGTTGTGAGGATAACAAGCAAGATGAGGAAGTCAGTCCGACAATCTCAATCAATGAAAACTCCTCATCTCAAAAATACAGAAAATTACTATATATAGTCTTCCACATACAGTATCGTTTCGCTGTTTCACAGCTCATCAATGCGGCTAGACAAGCAACTACCTCAAGCCAAGATCGAAACCGACCGCCCATATGACAGTCGAAGTTTCTAACCGTAATAGGCTGCTATATAGGTAGTGAATTAACAATGTTTTGACATTGTCCAAATACCTAAGCTCAATTTGTTTACACAAAGAGCATCGCTTAATATGCTAATGGTAATTTGTATATCACTTCCTAATATGTTCAACCCAAGATAGGGAGCATTATATATATATATATATATATATATATATATATATATATATATATATATATATATATATATATATATATATATATGACAGTCTGTGTGCATGTGCGTCTGTAAATTTGTTTCCTATAAATTCTGACACGGCTAAAATTTCACACAAATGCATTTATGTGTCTGGTAGTGTTTTTAGATGGTTTTATATCGGAATGCCTCTGATAAATATCAAAAATCTTTAATCGATAATCGAAAAATCCGGTTAAAGAAGGAACAGTCCATTTTTTAATAAAATTGCCTAACATCACAAGTAAATTTGACAAATGGTATCACTGAAGTACAAGAGCGCAGCGTATAAAATCAACAGTAGGTTCTTTGATAGGACAGAGGTGCGTTCGAAATAAATGTTTCTGTTTAGAACACAATTGAACCATGATACTTGACTCTTTTAATACAAGCCATTATATGAAAATATTTTTATGAAAAATTTTTTTTTTTCCATTTATTTCAACAAATTTAAATATTTTGGCATGTTCAAAAGAATTAAATGGTAATATCAATGCTGTTTTGTCGCCCATTTGTATATGTTCTGTAGTTAAATTTAACATATATCAATCTTCATAAAAAAAAAGGTTTGGTATATATAAAGGGTGGAATATAATTAGAAAAGCATATTTTCCATAAACACACACACACACACACACACACACATATATATATATATATATTATATATATACAGTACTGTTTCGTTGCATCACAACTCTTCAGTGCGGATAGACTAGCACCTTTTTCTAGCCGGGGATTGAACGTACAACTATTGTGTTGATAGTCGACAGTTCTACCCATCGGCCCATGAGATTAGTGCTCGCAAATGACATCAACAAAAATTCAATTAAATAAACACTCGCCCACCGCTTTTACAGTGCTCGAGCTGCTTATATGTTTACAGACAAAGAGCGAGCCTCGCTTTATAGTTAATTAAGTAGCGGGTGGGATACATTCATGACAGTGCTCTACCCAAATAGGGGGGGGGGCTTAAATGTATAGTCATCAACATACAGTACTGTTTCGTTGTATCACATGGCAACGGTTTTGTGACTAAAATGGAACTTGACAAATTACTGGGTGTAATTCTTTCTATCTCTCATAGAATAATTGAAAGGTAAGAGAATCACGGTTTTTGCTTAGTGTAAAGCAATACTCGTCTATAAAGAACAGTTCTAGCTTACCATTAGTATGTAATAGACGTAAACTAACAAAGTATATAATCGCTATAATTTTTCTTTTTGATGGTGGCTGGTGTGTTAGTGTATCGCATTTGGAATTGATTTAGTGTTTGGGTTTTGAAACAGCCTGAAAACATTTATCACGTCTAGTCATACTTAACAGCTGTAATACGGCGAAACAGTCGTCAGTGGATGACCAGAGTTGTACATTAAGGACAGAGAAAATTCATGGGTAGCAATTAAATACATTTACAATTTTCTTCCTTATCTTGGTTTCATTTGACTTCAGTCAACGTTCTCAAAAATCAAGGGGCTCTTAGCTAACACTTAGCTAACACTTAATCTTAGCTAACACTTGATCTTAGCTAACACTTGATCTTAGCTAACGCTTAATCTTAGCTAACACTTGATCTTAACTAACACTTAATCTTAGCTAACACTAGATCTTAGCTAACACCTGCTCTTAGCTAACACTTAATCTTAGCTAACACTTGATCTCTATATAAGCTACATTCGAATATTCCATTAAATTTCCTTTACGTCTCAAATGTTGCGTCAGTAAAGAAGTTTAAAATATTATTTTTTCTTTTCCCTAATTGACCATTTAAATATGTTATAGCATATCTTTCTTGTGATCTCATGGTTTTACTGGATTCTAGGAAAGAATTCATCTAATCTGGTGGATTATCTGGCTTCGTATTGTTACTAGAGGTAACATCACTTGGAGAAGATGCACCATTCCACGTAAAAGTCATAACCAGGAGATTTTATTTGTGCCGCGAATATTATACGATTTTGTAAATTTAGTCGGGTTTACTTTTAGGAAAAGTATACTCATGCCACATTGTTTAGTAAAAATCCTTTACAGAGAGACACTCGAGGATAGTGTCTTGTAGACATTCGTGTTTTCTTACCCAGAATAGATCTATATATGTACATAAAAACGTATCTTTTCTATGCGCGCAAGTATTATAAAAGAAGAGGGTAATGTCCTGTGTGTGTGTGTGTGTGTGTGTGTGTGTGTGTGTGTGTGTGTGTGTGTGTGTGTGCGTGCGTGTGTGTGTGTGCGTTTGTTTTTCCAGTTAAATATATATTTACAAATTCAATTCTACTTCAATAATTTTACTTATGTGCACAGTTATTTATCCGCGCACTATTTAAAGTCACGTGCACACATGTAAACCTGGCATGGTAAATAAAAATGACGCCATTTTTTTTTCACCAGGTCGGCAAAGTTTCTGAAGTGGACCTACAAGCAAGTCTAACACTGGAAACCAACGCCCGCCTATCATTAATCCCCAGGCATTTTATTAGTAATCTGACCTCTTGACACTCCCTATTTCACCTGGTCATTTTTGAATGGCGATGTGATCTCTAAATTTAGGAACCATGTCAAAGCCTACGTTTATTTGTTAATGGTTCGCTTACAAAGCAAATTATTAATAAAATTCGAAGTCATCATTATTTTTAATCTGTCATCTTCGTTATTTCCTTCCTTTTTTTACGGAAGATTGGGCATATAAATGCAGCCATCTTTCCAGGTTGAGAGCAGACGCACCAAAATCCGCCATTAGCCACATCTCGCACTCAGGTAGACAGGTAAGAACGTATCGACGTTTCCTTTTACTTTTACGACATTTTTTTAATCTGTTTTCATCCACTCATAAATATCAACAAACAAAACTAAAATAATTTATTAATTAATGCGTCTCATCTGTAGAACACATTATGACAGGAATATTCCTTGAAGAATACAACATTGTCATTTGCAAATTGAATGTTAACAAGTATTAGACTATCTTCGTAGGTATTCAAATTTTATCGATTCCTTTTATTATTTTCAATCCTCTCATAATATCCTTCATTGTTTAACTAATTAACTAATATACTGACATTTTTGCCTCGATAAGTGGTGACTCATTATAAAAATCAAATGCTTGCATAGTTAGATTTGTTGTAACTCAGTATTTAATAGGTTATTTGTTGCAGTACCACAATAAATATAAATATGTTAAAAAAATAAGTCTTATGTTTCGAAAATTTTTAGATAAAGATTGATAATTTGTATTAGTGGGGTTGTATTAGTTGGATATACTGGTTCTCGCCAGGTCACCGAAGTTAAGCAACGATGAACCTGGCCAGTACCAGATAGGTTACCACTTGAGAATGGTGGGCGCTGTATGTACCGTGCCGTGTATATGGAGATGTTTTTAATCCCTGGGAAAAATACACCCTCAGTCTTCATTAAGACACACATCTTGGAGAAGGAAAACTCTGATGTAAAATCTGAGGTCTACTGTCTGCTCTGCCTTGTGGCAGCCATTGCACAGATTGGGATTAGCGGTTGTACCAAAAAGTGTGGATGGTTCTACACAAAACCTTCAGCACTATTGCGGATTTCCGAATAACTTAGTTGTTGCGGTGGACCTTATTCGTCAAAATCGACGGGAGTATAAATTATTTGTTAGATTATTCGAACTACTGTTCTCATTTCCATAACATTTCGGTTGTTTTAACCTTCGACCTTTTTCAGGTGTATCTTGTCGTATTCGGGAATTTCTGCCAAAGGTTTGTTTTTTTAATCAAAGCATTTAATACGTAATTAAATTGTCGTTTTGAAAGTTTGGTGGAAAATATGTCTGGTGTTTACATTTATGTAAGAATACTCGATAACGATTAATTCGGGAATCTTTCTGCCAAACATTCTTCTTTTTATCAGCGGATTTAATACTTCATTAAATTCTTGCTTAGATAGTTTAGTAGAGAATACGTCTGATGCATATATATTTATGTAAAAAATATCCGATGTTGATTAAATTTTCAAATGCCATTATTTTTACTTTATGCTGTTAAAAAATTAGTTACCTGCTCATAAGTCGTCAATAATAAATTACCGCATCCTGAGAACTGTTGCTAAGTAATGCGCATCAGTAGAATTCTGTATCAAATGTGAACTGATTTAAATTATCTTTAGCGTTAATGTAGATATGTCGCGTCGATGTTACGCATCAACGTACAAAATCAAAATACATAAACGCGTTTATACGTATATCGTCTGCGCATACATTATCCTAAATAAAAAGAAATAATTATATTTTCGACCAATCAGAAAACTTTCTGGATTCATTTGAAATGGTATATAAAACTCTTTAAAATGACCAGATTTTCTTTCAATAAACCAGTGGAGCCCAGTTGACCAGAGCCTACGGATCGGTGTAACTGACCCTTTCCCTCGGCAACACCTCATTCCACTCATAAGCACACGAACATTAACGAACACACATACACATACACATACACATACACCATTCATTGATTAGTATAGTCTGGCAATCAATTTAAACCTTATTCATTGAAATATTTCCACTCCTTCTGACTGACGTATCTTCCTAACATAAAAACAAAAGAACATTGACTCTTATAAACAGCTTTCAATGAATTTTAATTAATTTAATTGAGCAGAGAAGTTTTGAATACGATTTTCCTGACCCATAAACTCACGGCTCTTAAATAATCGATCCAGGCTTCCTATAATGTCTCAGCTAATGAACCTCTTTGTTTTTACAAGAAGTCGAAAAATATTCATACACATTCTGTTTTCCCGTTGCTGTAAACATTATAAACATATATAAATCGTCTCTTTTGTGAATATATGCCTTTTTAACTCATTATCTTGTTTTGTTTATCGTATGACAATGTCTCTCGTTTTCTCACGCTTAAATATAAAACCTGCAAATCTTTTTCACTGAAAATATTTCTCTGAATCCGGCTCATTCTAAAAATACTTTTCTCCTTACAAATCATCCTAATGTAGAGCCTCATAAAACTGTCGTGAACACAATTCTAAAAACAAATGACCACCTCTACATATATCGTATAGCATAATTACGTTGACACACCGATCCTCGTTAGATCACCAAAGTTAAACAATGTTGATCATGGCCAGTACCAGATGAGTGATCATTTGGGAGTACCAGGCGCTGTATGTAGGAGAACGTCGACACTTCCAACAGCTACTGCATCCTACCTAAACTTTAGATGCCTCGATTCTGTCCTGCCTCTGGACCAGACTGGTTGGGATGAGAAAGTGGGACTGGTTCTGAGGATATTTTGAAAGCATATTACTGCTAAGTAATACGCAACAATATATTCCATAATAGATAAATATATGTAAGATTAATTAGCAATCAATAAATTCATTAATCAAGTTGTCCATCAACGGGCAATCAAAACAGCAAGGTCGACCAAGACGCACTTTGATAGTTTTAATATAAACAGCTTAATATATAAGCAAAAATGGCCGTCTATTTTTGTATAAAACTTTTGTTTTAAACTGTAATATTGTTGGTTCCCCGACAAAAGGAGAGTGAATCTGTAAATTCACCCGTCTCCATTCGTCCGTTCGTCCGTTCGTCCGTTCGTCTGTCCGCACTTTTCACAATAACTACGCCTTGGATTTTTTTTTTTTAATTTTGCACAAACATTAAACATAATATGAATAAAAAAAAAAGTAACAGAACGGATTTTCCAGAAAACCTCCAGTTATCCCCCTAGGGGTGCCTTTCGGGCTAAAGTTGACACTTTTGTGTTTATTAAAAAAGATTGATATCTTGGATTTTTATAAAAAGCTTTCTGAAAAGTTGTAACTGACTGATTTCTATATAATTATGTTTGCCTATACTTCGCGATAACTCTTGGGTGTGCCCCAGGGGCTCTTTCAAGGCTAATAAAAACACTCCATTTTTGTAACTATTTTACAATATTTGTCCAAAATTTTCTGTTTATGACTATTTATTAGCGGTTTTGCATGGTGCTGAACTCAAATTTAAATATGTTAAGGCCTTGGGGACTTTTGGGGCTAAATGGGGATGGGCAAAGTATGGACTTAGTCATTTCTTTTTTGCATAGAGCAGAACTCAAATTTACATACGTTAAGGCCTAAAACTGCACTGTTTTTTTTTTCATTTTTACCAGGATTTGACGTCCCCTGGGGACTTTTGAGGCGAAATGGGGGGGGGGGGGAATGCGGAACTTAGTCATATTTTAAGCCTCGTTCACTGTGCATCCATGGGGGACAATGCATGCTGCACTTGTTTCTATTGTATTCGCATTATTATTATTTCAATAAATAGAACTTTTCACACAGCTCATCATCAGTGATTGCTCACTGACAACAACTAGTGGTATTCCGTAGTCTGGGTGATAGCAAATCTACTTATATTTCCACTATTCTCCACCTCTTTTCATAATCTTTACAAATGAATTTGCGTCATCGCAACAGTTGTTTGCCATTGACTTTTTGCTAGCAACGACCATTGGTCTTCACTGGAAATTAAGTGGGAATCCAAGGTCCCCGTCTCCTTCGCACCTATCCAGTAGAGGTCTACTTAGTGCTTTCACTCCTCAGTCTTTCCATCCTCCTTTACCCATCGACTATTTGGTGTGGCACCACCCGATGCCGACACTACAGTTTTTAGGGGGGGGAGTAGTCAACTCATAATTTAACAATTTTGCTGTTTCAGTTTTCTTAGTTACATTTTATCATTATTATTATTATTATTATTATTATTATTATTATTATTATTATTATTTGCTTTTTTCAGAAATTCGTGGAATACAACATGAAGGCCTTCATTTTTGCTGTTTTTCTCGCCTTTGCGATGGTTGGGGTCCACAGTCAGTTTTATGGCACGGCCCCTTTCCACAGTGCAGTTCAGAGGGAAGTAGGTGGCGCGGCTGCCCATCACGACGCCTATGGAGCCCATGCCGAATCTGCTGCTCACGGTCTCCTCGATGCTCATCATGCTGAACACCATGACAGAGAACACGACCTCGCTGACGGTTATGGATTGCACGAACATGACGAGGAACACCACGGACTTGCCGATGGCCTACATCAAGAATATGCTGCCCACGCTGCCCGCGGACAACACGCTGTGCATGACGGTGCCCGACATTATCATGCTGCCCTTGCTGCTTCCAATGCTGGACATGGTGGATATGGGTACCTGCCTTCTGGTTATGGCTTGGCTGGACATGGACTGTACGGAAACGATTTCGCTGGACACGGATTAGCTGGACATGGATTGCTTGGACATGGTTTCGCTGGTCATGGATTCGCTGGACATGGTCTGGGAGCTCCTGGTTTTCACGGCGGTTATGGTAATGGCCATTTGGGTCATGGTTTTTATGGACATTTTTAATGAATCACGGTTAAATAAAATCACTCACATTTTAAAACTATTTTGAGCTCAATAAATTCCATTATTAAAACCTATTATATTGTGTTTATTATTTTTGTATATTTCTACGCTTATTTATTTGAATTTAATGAATCCCTATTAAATAAAATTTACTCTTATTTTCCGATTGTTCATGATTCAATAAATTTGATTATTTAAATATATTCTCTAGTGTTTATCTCAAATTTTATGTTTTTATGCTTTCTTTTTGTTAGTTGATTTTAAGATGTTTGTTGTTCCAATAATCATGAATATAAATGGAGACTTTATAAAGAACAAATAACAAGTTTTCTATATGTCAAGAATTAATTCTGAGAAAGTTTATCTCATACCTGGATGCTGAACATCGAATTAAATATCCCGGATGAAGCTATAACGTAAAAAAGAGTTCAGTTAATGGATATGAGAGCAAGATGGTAGGTGAATATGTTTGGAAAAAAACTTTTAAGAAATTCAGAGAAATTCAGAGAAATTTGGAAGTAAATGAAGGTTAATGGTAGAATTAACATTATATTTAAAAAGACCATGTTCGAAAGTTATTTTTTTTATTTTTGATATGATAATTGACAATATTAATTATTTGGCTGGTCTGTACTATTCTTCTAATCTTTTGTGTTAATATCACAACGTTTCGACCGATGTAACCCCAGACCATCTTCAGATCTATCATTACAATAGCTTTTATTTTTTTAGTGAATGTAGCTGTTTCTCTCCCCTACTTTTGTTTTGCTGCCGTTTTGTTTCCTGTATTTTATAGTGTCTCTTGCTGCAATGATCTGCATTTCTGGGTTTTGGCTTTTTGTACTTTTCCGATTCTGTTATATGTCCGCCACAATCTTCTATACGTCCAATACTCTTCTCCCTCCTCTTTTACATAAAGTTTGTCGTTCGGGAGGTGAAGTGCATTGTGCATGGTCGTTAATTTTCTAATCTTCTGGCCCAAATGTGTTTTCTTGAATTGTAAGCCATGTTTAATTTAGAAGAGTTTTCAGTGAGTAGCTGTTCTGTACAAATACTTGAGATGAAAGGTTTTCGGTGGGTAGCTGTTCTGCATAAGTCTTGGACTTTATCATTTTTGCAGACAAAGAGCAAAAGACTTTTCTCATGTTGACACGAAAAAATGGTGTGCCGGAATGCTAAAAGATTCAATATTTTTATGGAGCAATTCTGGTTTCTGATTGGTTGCTAGCAGAATTTCGCTCCGTTTAATTCGTCAGTTTCTATAAATAAAACCGTCTAACTAACGATATTATGTCAAAAATATTGCAAAAATTTCAAGTTTTTAGACCCAAAATTGGCAGAGAATTTTGATAGAGTCTGTAAAGGTCAACTCTTTAAACTTTGGCCTCTTGGCAGCCAAGTTTTTGCCCAAAAACTGATTAAAAAGCTTGCCCCGTGTCTGAATACCCTTTATGTAAAATTTCAAATGTTTAGATCCAAAATTGGCTGAATAGTTTGCTAGCGATCGCAAAGGTCAAATCTTTTGAACTTTTACCCTTTCGCAGCCAAATTTTCGACAACAAAAAAACGATTAAAGAGCTTGCCCTATGTCTTAATACACTTTATGTAAAATTTGAAATGTTTAGACTAAAAATTGGCTGAGTAATTTGTTCAAGACTGCAGAGGTCAAATGTTTTTTCAAACTTTGACCCCAATTTTGACTCCTTAATATTTATTGTTTTGGACTCAAATCAAATTTTTAAAAATTTATCTATGTTACTTAACCTACATCTAAAATTTCAAGTGTTTAGACCTAAAATTGACAGAAGAGTTTGGTAGAGTTTTCAAAGATCAAATCGTTGAACTGTTAACCCTTGACAGCCAGATTTCTAGCTGAAAACCGATTAAAAAGATTTTCTCAAATCTTAGTACTCCTTATGTCGAATCTCGAGTCTGTAGACTGAAAATTGACAGAGTAGTTTGGGAAATGTACACACACACACAGACAATTTCACTTTTATAGATATATAGATTTATTTTGCAAATATTTTCGGGTCGTCAGTATACACGAGGGTGCTTATTCTTTTTTTAATAACTAT
This sequence comes from Euprymna scolopes, assembly GCF_053919585.1. NCBI lineage: Eukaryota > Metazoa > Mollusca > Cephalopoda > Sepiida > Sepiolidae > Euprymna > Euprymna scolopes. The sequence continues at coordinate 21,542,557 of NC_136497.1, forward strand.
GAATTTCGACAGTACACTCCTGAGTATGTTTTAAATGGCACGATAAGCAACACAAATAAAAACACATGATGGAATAAATCCCTATAGTAAACTAACCCTTCATCTTCTCTCTTTCTTTTCTCCATCTCTCTTTATTTTTTCGGTATTTATTTAGATTCAACGAATATTTTCTTCTTTATTTTCTCCCTAAAATTTGCACTAGTTTCACCTTTTCATTTATGCAATTATCAAGTCCCAAATACGAATTGAGGATAAGGAGTAATGAGATTGTCTTGAGAATTCCTACCGATGCTCCGAACTCGAGAGTTTGTTTATTAAGGAGGACGGCTCAATAAGAATTTTTAATGTTGGATTCGAAAACGACCATGCTGTAGTTAGATGGGAAGCAACTCCGTGTTTTGTGTTCCACATACGGGAAACTCTTGAAAAATAACCCTTTTTTTCATGGGATGTTCGTTTAGTTTTGGGTATGCAAAGTAAAAGAAGGGAATTTTTTTGCAGTGGTTGTAGCTAAACGAGTTCTTGCTATGAATGTTTTCAGCGGGGCAATAGATTGGAGTTCTACCATGAAAATAATGACAGAGTTAAGAAAGACTAGCAAATTCTCTTCTGTGCAAAAGAAACTTAAAGAAGAGGGAAGGACATCATTCACTAGATTTTGAAGTCGGTTTTGTACCCTGTCAACATAGGATACGGTGCTCTAAACAACATCTTCCTAGATGTGGAAACAGTACTATATCTTTAGGCGTATTTGACTAATATACAGGTAGAAATTTCCGTCAGGAGTGAGATATTTTCGCAGCGATAGAATGATACAACCATTTTTCAGGTGACTGTAGCAACGTAAGTCACCGCCGTAGCACAACGGTTAGCCAGTCTGACTGTTAAAATATCAGGGCCAATAATTGTTGTTTTTATTCTGTTTTACGACATATCGCCCGTTTTGGTGTTAAACCAAATATCTGTGTAAAACATTTTAAAGATCATACTTAAGAAAAATATAATTTAATACAAAATAATACAAAATACAATCGGATAAAATAGTAACGTGAATTAGATGCTTTAATCGCTGACGAACTGCAAGCGCTTGTGCCCCCACGAAGTAAACACCCTCGACAAACCCGACAAGCAGCTAAATCCCACCCCTACACAGTAGAGACCCCCTAGATGTAAAAGATCTTTCTACTCCAGTAGTTTCTTCCGCAGAACCGCTAGACTTTGGAATTCCATTCCATGTCCCTGCTTCCCCAACTGTACTGATATGCAGAAGTTCAAGTGTAACGTGAACCGACATCTTGCTGCCCAACTCCTTACATAGTACCCCAGTAGCTGTTGCCCCTGATAGTAGCCCCTTACACCAAAGTGGCAATGTTCCTTGTTTGGGGTGAAAATGTAATTTAAAAAAAATTAATTAGGATGAAATAGATAAAATATTTTAACAGTTAACTTATTTCCGCTTTGCCTCTCTCTAAAAACAATAAAACTTACAAATTTTGAACTAATATTACTCTCTGTCCCACAAACCCCTAAGAATGAATACAAGGTTAAGGTCAAAGGTCCAGGTCATATAAAACCCACACCACCGGACTGATCATGACCAAACCATGGCATGATGATGATCTCCCACCTAGGGATGGTGCACACCATGTTTCAAGGTTACGGTTTATCTTAAAAACAGCATATTTTTAGAGAGAATAATGCTCGATTACTTTGTTCATATATATATATATATATATATATATATATATATATATATATATATATATATATATATATATATATATCCTGTAAACAACATGGCTGACGAGAGCTTAACATTATTTACGATTTACCATTAACTGGCCGCCCTTATGTTAGACTTGATCCCGACGGTACCAATGTTTTTTACCTTCTGTACATTTAAATAAATAAATATTAAGCTCTTATATCGAAAAAAAAAACGCTTTTTCTTTGTAATCGAGCACTTTGTTGGAATCCTTTCCCCAAAAAAGGTAAACAAATATATACCTGTCTGTCTGTCTGTCTGCCTGTCTATTTTCAAACAATTTCCTTCGAATCTAAAAGTCGCAGAGCGGCGCTAGGGAACTTAAATGATTGAATTTTTTACGGACCGTTCCTTTATGTGTCTTTAGCCAGTTAAAATAGTTTTTAAGGGGTCAATAATTGGTCAAAATGGAAAAAAAATCGTTATATTTTGTTTACATTCATCTTAGTTTATTTTTATTTTTAATTTTTAATGAAGTCATGTACATGTCACGTTGGTACAGTGGTAACGTCATCAGCTTTGAATACTACAGTTTCGATTCTAGCTGGTAGCAACCAAATACTTTGTTTTTTACTTTTGAAATCACAACTCTGGACAAATTAAAGTATCATATTTAAGCGTATTTTATGCCTGACAAAGTCGGGCGCCCTCTCCACTAGTAATATAGAAAGGGCTATATGTCTGTTTCTCCGTCCATCTGTCTGTCTGTCTGTCCGTCTATATATTTTCAAAAGCTAGCTCTTCCGAAACTAAAAGTCGCAGAATGGCGCTTGGAATCTCAAATGATTGGATTTTTTTACGGACGGTTCTTTTATCGGTTTTTAAGGTGTCAAAAATGGGTCGTAATTGAAAAAGATTGATATACTTTTGTACATTCATCTTTGTTTATGTTTTACTTATAATGCTTAAAACAGTGGTAATGCGTTGAATGCTACGGTTTTGATTTCGGTTTCGATTTTATTTGATGGCATCCAAATACTTTTATTTTTACTTTTGAAATTACGACTCTATAATAATATATACGAAATCTGGACAAATTAAAATTTCATATTTATGCGTATTTTACGACCGGTCAACCCCCGGTGTCACCCACACCCCTGCTAGTATATATATATATATATATATATATATATATATATATATATATATATATATATATATATATATATATATGTGTGTGTGTGTGTGTGTGTGTGTGTGTGTGTGTGTGTGTGTGTGTGTCTGTGTCTGTGTCTGTGTCTGTGCGCGCGCGTGTGTGTAGGCGTGTGTGCGCGTATGTGTGTAGAATAATGAATTAGCAGTAAGATAATAAACATTTCCTTCGTAGTAAGAATAACAGTCATTCTAACTTTAATATCTTGAAAACAGCTTCCACTTTAGACCTAATAGAGTTTGGAGAATGCTCTATTCAACATAAATAATTACACTTTACTCCAAATTTCAAAGATAATATCATTACAGCTTCCAAGCAAGCGACTTCTTTTTGTAATTCATAACATAACATTAGAATAAAATTAGAATTGTATTAACAGTTTCACTATAAGTCATTTGCGTGAATAAATTGCGACCCTCCATTTCATGATTATTAAATGAACTTATCTTGTTACAAATACTGAATTTTCCGGACAACACATATTTCAAAATTATTTTTAAAAATTGTGAATTTTCCACGTTTAATATTTAGATTAGAAAAGGGAGGTCACTTCGCTATGTAAGTTTGACGCAAGCTGGCCCATGTCACATTCTCTCGTGTAGCTAGTCAATTTGTTATACAAAAATAGTCAACTGCACTTACTCCGTGGCCCCCTCTAAAAATTAAACAGGTAAGTTCTTCAATAAAAAGATTTTTATCTTAAAAGTTGTTGATGATTCGAATATACCGCCAAAAATTATAAAGTGCGCATTTCTGTAATATGCGTGTGTGATGTTCACCATAAAATTTGCTTAGAAATGGATCAACTCGTGGAAGATTCACACCGTAAACATTTCAGAATTGCCAGATGAAAGCAAGTGCTTCTCAATTTCTTTGTATTATTTTTAGTTAGCATACTTTCACTTAGTTATACACATGCGCTTCCATTTTTATTAACCCACTAAATGTACTAGTTCAATTTAATTTTGCAATGTATACATTTCAATATTTCTTAGAAGGTATGATGCCGGATGTGGACATTCAGTATGCCGGTAATGTGAACACTACATAATTTCTACAATTTGGTGTCGTCAGTAATTTATGCTGAATACATTTTTAATATGGTTGCAATACTTTATGCATGGGTGAATAGTGGCCTTGTAGAGATATAGCATACTGTCAGATGTGAACAATTTTCTAGCACATTAGAGATAACCCACGTTCTTCGCAGCAACGCTAGAAATATCCTCAATGTATTTGTTTATACCAATTCACGTTGCCTGTGAATATTAAACCGAATAGCTTGAGTGAAGGGTATTCGGGTATTGTGTATTATTAGTCCTGGAAACCAGTGGTTGAGAAAGTTCCTTGTAATTGTCAAAGGAAAGAAGCTTAATCTTAGTAGCATTAAATGTTACTATCCATTTATGTCCCCATTCCACTACAAATTGGAGGTCTTCTTCTTAGGTTTCAACTATTGCCTTAGACATGTGTTCATTCGTTTTCTTCTCATGTCTGTTATAGAGTTTGGTGTCATCAGCAAATATACTCATCTCAGAGACAATTTTATCAGGGAGGTCATTCATGAATATCAGGAATAATAAACGTCTAATGATCGACCCTTGCGGCACACCCGCATTTATATCGTGTTATTTTGACGTACGACCATCGATGACAACCTGGACTTCTATAAGAGAGATTTGATTATATAAAGTATTCGTCCAGTAATACCATATGATTTCATGTTCATGCGAAGACAATCATGCCACACCCTGTCAAAGGCCTTAAATATGTCTAGGATTACTGCTTTAGCTTCCCCTTGATTTATCCAGTGCATGGCATATACGTTCATTATTAAGATATCTGCGGAAATTTATTTTTACAAATTATTCATCGCTTTTCAAGGCTCATAGGCTACTCGAGGATAAATCTTAATGAGTGTGCAGTAGTCAATGACAATATCGTATTAATCGTTATTAATGGAAATTTGGTAATTTGGATTACTTAAGGGGACGGCTTATCAAAAACCTGTTTATGTTGAACTAGACGACAGACGTATTGTAGGGAAACAGAATAGAGTTCCACAGGTGTGCAGTTCTAAAAAAGAAGTGTTGTTCATTGAATCTACGTTCAGGTTTAGGCACAGCAAAAGGGCGGTAGAAATTATTGATAGTGGTTTCATCTAGACGAGTGTTTCTCGAAAAAGTTTGGCGAGGGTAGACCATAGATTGGAGCTCAAACGAGCACTTGCTTTAAAAATAATGATAAAGCAGAGACAGACTCACAGCGTCTCTTCTGTGAGAAAGAGGTTGCGCGGAAGAGAAAAGGGCATTCCCCACTAGGCGACAAAGTCTATTTTTAACTCTGTCAAGGCAGAATAAGCTGCTTTTAGCAGCTCCTGTCCAGATGTGGCAACATACCCCCCATCCTTGGACGTATTTGGCTCTTATACAGGTAGAGAATTGCATAAGCAGTGATATATCTACTGGAGCGGAAGAATGATCCCACCATTTTTCCAGCGACGTTGGCAACGGATTTGATGTACGTGTTCTATATCAGATCAGTAGTAATGGTCAGACCCAGAAATTTGTCAAAACATAGAGCCTCCCCAAGACGAGAGCCATTCATTTCAGTTGATGCCAGACGGTGATCAGAGCGTTGATGATATAAAGATAGAAGCTTGATTTTAGATGCATTAAAATACATCAGCCAACTCTTTCTCCATTGTATCACGTGCTCAAGATCAGAGGATAGAGAATCAGAGAGAACTTGGTCATTTACGGCCTTTGAAGTGCTGCCATATATAGTGTGCCGAGCATTCGCGAAAGCGCACAATCGTATGAGTCTGGCCTACCTGCGGTGAATAGCGAACACGGGGGCATTTCGATTACAAATCAACTCCACTAATGAACTAAACCCATCTTACCCCAAATTAACGATTTGGTTTCATCTAACGGCTGTGAAAAGAACAAGCCGATAAGTAGTTCGGATGAGGTGAAATATACTGCTTGATAACGTTTCTCTCGTTATTGCATTTTCGTATCGTGGCGTGTCGATTCTGCAAGATTGTTCGATCCTGTTTCGGGACGTGTGTGTCGATTCAACAGTATTTGTTCGTGGTGTGGCGTATCGATTCGGCAGTGGTGTTCGGAATTGCGTGGACGAATTTGTCAAGGGCCGTGCCGTCACTTGTGAAAGCAAATATATATATGGCGCTTTCTTCCCCTCGTGTAGCGACAAGCTATCTCGGCCATCATGGCCTTCATACCTGTATTTGATGGCAGTGAACCCGGACAGTCAGTAGTGGAGTGGTTAAAGAGAGCTGAACTAATATGTCAGCTGAATGAGGTGAAGTGCATCGAGTGCGTCATTCTGATGCGCTTGTCAGGCGGCGCATATGCTCTGTGCCAGCAAATAAGTGACGAAAATCGGTCCGATTTTAAATGTATAAAGAAAACACTGTGCATAGCGTTTGCTTTGGATCCTTTCGGTGCACAAAAGCAGTTTGCGGCACGCCGCCTCCAAGCAGTTGAAAGAGTCGACGTATTTTTGGCAGAACTACGCAGGCTAGTGGTCCTGTTTAGCGGCGTATCGAATCAATGCCTTCAATGAGCATTCGTTGCTGGATTGCCGGAGCATGCGGAAGACTTGTTACAAGCATCCTCCCAGATGGAAAACCTAGATTTACCAAATGTGCTGGCGCGCGCTCGCGCCATTTTAAAGAACTGCACGGGAGTTCCACAGCAAGCTGCATTAGCTGCAAGATCAACACAAATTGCACCTTACAATTACAATTACAGGCGTGGTTGTGGAAACCAATGTTCTGCGAGGCGTCAACCGTGCATTACAGTGGAAAGCCAAAACTATACATCTACGAACGGACTCTGCCTGTGTATAACAAAGGATAACTGGCATCTTCTCCGGACAGACAAGGGTGCACACCAAAGCAGCCTCGAACAGTTAATTAGGCGTCGCCTCTCCACGCTCCGAGGTTTGGTCTCGGAATATGCACTAACAATCGATGTAGGGCTCGTTAAGTCTTACGATAACAGGGCAGACCAACTTACTCGAGTACCACAGCAGTTGTTAAATGAGATCCAAAACGCGACAGATCCCAGAGAACTTGTGTTTGTTGTGGCCGCTGAACATGAACACGTGTCTCAAATACAGACAATTCATCAGTGTAGTGGACATTCCGATGTGAAAAGGACATACTACTTTGTTAAGTTAGCAAATCCACTAATAACTGAAACTAAAGTGCGGTCGGTGGTTGGAGATTATAAAGAATGCCAGTCCATAGATCCAGCCCCGGTATACTGGAATCCATGTAGGCTTGATGTCCCGGAAACCTGGAGCAGGGTTGCTATGGATATAACCCATTTAGGCACTTAGTTGTACTTTACGCTGAGAAACTGTGGTTCTAACCGTTTTGCCATTTGGAGGCAGTTGCACCGACAGGTTTCTGCTAGCGTCATTAAGCAGTTGCAATATATATTCTATGAAAGGGGACGCCAACCGAATTGCTTTAAGATAATAGCGCGGCGTTTTGCGGAAAGACATTTGCTAACTTTACACAGATGCGGGCGTGCACATTCGATTTCGGTGTTCCCACATACCCTCCGGAAACGAAATAATTGAGAGATCTCATCGCACAATAAAGCGCATTGCAGCAAGAACAAAGTACACGATCTTAGAAGAAGTGTACTGGCACAATGTCACGCCTAAAGACGACAAGACGGCCCTAACGCGAATGTGCTATACAATTATAAGATCCGTGTCAAGGGTATCGATAAAGTTCTGGTGCCCAACACTACAGTTGCTAATCCATACTAGGAGAGAGATGAGGTTTGGGTGGAGAATCCACGGGGAAGATGCACGACGCATTTCGACACAGGAACAGTGACAAAACACTCGATCTCAGTTGATGGAACACCACGCCACATAAAGAATGTGCGCCCAGCATGCTTACGTGATTGCGTAATCAGTGACGAACTCACCTCGTCAGATGACGAAGCCTCACTACTATACGAACAGCCAGATGAAGGAAGCTCCTCGGAAGATGACGCACTGAATGATCCAGAGCAGGTAGAGTTTACTGATGCAGTAGACACAGGCACCACTGAGGAAGCTTCCAAGCCTTTACCCTTAAGGCAAAATGCCAGGATGAAAAGGCCTGCCCAGCATTGTCATTTGTGTGATCTCGAGATCAGGGGGGAGTGTGCCGAGCATGCGCGGAAGCACACAAGCGTATGAGTCAGGCCTACCTGCGGTGAAAAGCGAACCCGGAACCTTTCAATTATAAATCAAGTCCACTAATGAACTACACCCATCTTACCCCAAAGTGACGATTTGGTTTTTCCCAACGGCTATGAAAAGAACAAGCCGATAAGTGATTCGGGAGGTTTTGAAATACACTGCTTGATAAAGTGTCTCGCGTTATTGCATTTTCGTATCGTGGCGTGGTTCAATTCGGCGAGATTGTTCGGTCCTGCTTGGGAACATGTGTGTCGATTCAACGGTATTTGTTCGTGGTGTGGTGTGTCGATTTGGCAGTGGTGTTCGGAATTGTGTGGAGTAATTTGTCAAGAGTCGTGCCGTCACTTGTGAAAGCAAATACATATATATATATATATATATATATATATATATATATATATATATATATATATATATTTCTGGCGCTCTCTTTCCTTCGTGTAGCGACAGATGGTAGTGTCGACAGCATAAATGTCTACGAACGATCTTGGGATGTGACTTTGAAGATCATTGATGGAGATCAATGAGTGAGTTTTGCCCGGAATGAACCATTGAGGGACCTGCAACATTAATACTGTAAGCTTCTGATTTCTGCCTATCAACTACTACTTTTATGAACCTATGAGAGACAAATGATTTAATAATTGAGAATACATTTCCAGCTATACCGTAGCTGGAGATCTTGTGGAGTAGACCTTTATGCCATACTCTATCAAAGGCCTTTGATATGTCAAGAGCAATTGCTTTAGAAAGGGAACCTCCGTCGAGAGATTCGCTAATCCTATGAGATATAACCGTTAGCACATCTGCTGGTAATTTAGCAGAACGGAAACCATTTTGCATGTCACTAAGGAGGTTATTTTTCTGAGGTAGTTGACTACTTCTCTATTTAACAAAGATCCCAGAAACTTATTCATGGCGCAGAGGAGACTTATTGGTCTGTAATGAGAGGAAGATGACCGATTATCTTGTTTCTTAAATACGGGATATATTGAGGCGGTTTCCAGGGTGTTGGGAAGCAATTCTCCTTAAGACAACGCTTAAACAACTTTGTAAGTAGGGAGCTAGTATTGGTTGAAGCTTTTTCAGCACTAGAATTGAAATGCCGTCAGGGCCAATTGCTTTACTAAGATCGAGGTTTTTGATTATCTTGGTAACATCACGCACAGATATTTGTATGTAGAATAGCGTGTTTTCTGATACAGGAGGAAATACGGGGGGGGAGCGGTCTTGATCACACAGGGTAGAATTAGCTACAAAGTTCCTGGCAAAGAGTTTGGCTTTGTCCAATGCTAACGATAGAGCACACGCTTCTGTTCAGGACCCTGTTTGTTATTTTCCAAAATTGGTGCGAACCAAACCACTGCTCAACTACTTTAGACTTAACAGACTGAGTATACAGCTCTTTCCAGTTCTTTATTACTCTTTTACAGTGATTGTTGGCAGTCATGAGAGCGACTTTATTTTCCGTACATCTATTACGTTGTAAACAATGGAAATGTGATTTCTATGCGCAATGGCAGCAGCACATTCTGGAGAGAACAACGACTGGCTGATAGATTTTTGCTAGAATTTGTTTTGAAGGATATGAAGCGGTCTAGAACTACAATTAACCATTCCGTCAGGTTTAATACTATAGAGGACGCATTCTTTTTAAACATGGACCGCAGAGGTAAATTTGATATAAATGTACGGAAGCTATCCTAGTCAGCCATAGAGTATCGATATACTATACGAAGGCGAGCTACGTCTGAGGACTTATTAAATTCTGAGAAAATACTAACCGTCCGTGTCGGGTACACCGGTGGGTTCGGGAACAATCTGATTTCGATCATAAGCAATGGAGAAATCGTAACAAAACCGCCCTTCATCACCTGTCTTTTTGAGTGGTCTAACCATTCCACATTGTGAACATTGAAGTCTCCATAAACGTGAATGTTAGCCGAAGGATGAGTAGACAGGGTGTGGTCAATTTTCTCAGATATGATCTTAAAGATAGCAAAATAAGTTTGGTATATATGGGGTGGTGGACTAGTGCTTGTAGTGCTTGATTGATTAAGGACGCTAAGATTTTTGTGGAAAGAGGGAGTAGGCGAATGGGCGATAAGTTAGTGAATCAGTTCTTTCCTCAGAATTCTTGAATACTGATGTTACAGAAGCAATTTTCCAGCAGTTAGGGAAGCAAGATTCAGTAAGGTATTTGTTAAAGAGCTTGAAGGGAACCGGGAAACTCGATGGAGTACTTTTCTAATAGTATAGCATGGTTGAGATCCATCTCACACGCCATCCTGACATTATAACAACCTTAACATCTCGAACACCAGAAGGGATGTTTTTAAATCATTGAGTTTGCTTTCCGTCCGCAAAGCGACATTTGGAAGGGAGTGATTTCTGAATCTAAAGTGGAGTTAGAGGCAAACCGACGGGCTAACATAGCAGCCTTTTCGATTGCTGTGCAAACAACCACATGGTTTTTATATAGTCTGTAAATTGTTGATTGCCCATTATTTGCTATACTGTTATCGCATTTTCCAGAAATCGCGAGTTCCTAATTTCTGCGACTCAATGTGTTTTGTCGTGGTTTTGGCATGCCTTTACTTGGCTGTGGCTATTTCACTCTTAAAATTATTTCTAGATTCTATATACTTTTGTCTATTTGTACTGCATTTATGTCAGATAAGTCTGCGGAATGCAGTTGCCTTAGATGAATGGCAGTTGCACAAACAAAATTAGTGATTGGGGAAAGTGGGGTTTGCTCTAAAACTACCGTAAGAAAACGTGTGTTTCAATTGCTGTTTTGAACCATTAAGTAGACTTTTCTGCACACTGTTCAACAGGAATAGAAAAGATAGAGAAATCGCATATTAGCCTCAGGAAAAGATTCTCGAGACTGGATTTATGCTGTCGTTTTGGGGGCGAGGACAACTACATTTTCTATTATGAGAATGGCTCTACACTCAAAAATCATAATTTAAGAATAATAGAGACATGTATATTGGTTAATTAGCGAACACTCGGATCATGATACTAAATAGTAGGTTCACTATTGTTTTCTTCCAGAGTGCATCCTCATATTAAACTCATCTTATGATTCACATCTTACTGCCCTGGAATACACATTAATAAAATGATTTTTCGGCTTCACTTTTTATAGAAACCAAGGAATTCTTTCCATATTTTTATTTTAGCGACCAGTTCGGAAGAAATTCGATCTTTTAGTTTGAATTAGCTCTTATTTGGTTCGAAACTAAGAGGCCATTCTCCTAGATATTACATCCTACTTCAGGAAGAAGGGTTATTCCAGTCGCCAGTTTCCTGATGCAAAAAACTCTATCGAAATCAATATGCGACCCAACGGGTCATATGTTTTCAATGCGTATATAAATACGCATATATCTTGTATACTTGTACATACATTCGAAAAGAAAACTGTTATTTTACATGTGTTTTTATTTTTGTGTAAATTTGTCTTTTTACACTTAAATATATATTTACAAATTCACTTCAACTTCAAGAAATTGGCTTATGTCCACAGATTCATTCTCCCAATATTAAAGCAGTTTGAACACTTGACATTTTGGGCGGTAAAAGAGAAGCCATTTTTAGTTTCACCAGGTTGACAATGTTTTCGTCAGCTGATTCTGAAGTGGACTTACAAGCAAAGCTAACACTCGAAACCAACGCCTGCCTATCCTTAATTCCTGGACAGGTTCTCAATCTGACCTCTTGACACGCCTAACTTTACCTGGACAATTTGAATGGTCATGCAATCTCTAAAGTTATGGACCCAGTCAAGGTTTGCGTTTTTCGTTTATTTATTTTTTATTCATTTACAAGAAAAATTATTAAAAAATCTCAGAGTAATCGTTTTTTTTTAATTCTTTCATCTTCATTTGGTCCCTTACATTGTTTACGAAGCATTCAGCTTATAAATAGATGCATCTTTTCAGATCGGCAGCAGACGCACCACAAGACTTCATTAACTACATCTCGTTCTCAGGTTGACAGGTAAGAATTTCTTTAACTTTTACGTCATTTTATAAGTGACAGCAGGTGAAATTGGAATTAATTGGTAAAAATCAATAATTAGATTTGTTTTAACTTAATCTATATATTTATAACAGTGAGAACGTGTGTGAGGATACTTCTCAACCTATATGCTCAACAAATGTTTTAGCTATATACTTGATATTTGGTATATAGGGTATTCAAACATGTGGAAAAAAATTTAATCGGTGTTCATCCGAAAAAAAAAGGCTGCTAAGGGGTCAAAATTGAAAATTCGGTACTTGGATTATTATCTGTTTATCAACTGTTTCACGAATGCGCATGCGTGAATTGTTCACTTGAGAGATTCATTATGTTAAGAATAAGTAGGTTTGAAAACACTTTTAAAAGATCGTATCAAGCTGTCCTAATGGTTATCGTGCTTGACTTTAGGGTCCTTAGGGTTTAGTTATGATCTCAGCTTGAGTATTTATTTTACTTACAATAAGTGAACTGTTTAGAAAAAACATAATACTCGCATGCAAATGTTTCAGTTTCTGTATGAATTAAAATATAATATTTATGCGTATTTTACGACCGGGCAACGCCAGGGGGCATGCTAGTATTAAATAATTTACGACTCCAGTGTGTTAATTTTTTAACGATTTAATATCATTTGACATTGGGAAGATATGAAGTCTTGCTTCCCATCTTCTCGCTTACAAAATAGGAGTCTGAATAATTTGTATTGGGTATTAGAAGAGACTTTCGCTGTTGCCCGAGAACGAGTAGTAATGATGTTATCTCTAATACAAAGGGCGAAAATAAATGTTACAATTTTTTTTCGGTTTTTGCTGAGCCCTTCTGTCTAAAATGAAATAAACCATTTCAAATAAATTCTGAAGATATATAAATATTCAAGTATTACGAAAGAAAAACAGCCAAATTTGTTCACAATATTTTAAAAAACTGCAAACATTAATCAAAAGTAACCCTTCGAGAGTATTCAAAATGTAATCAGCTATTTTTTATTTTTTTATTATTTAAAATAAATTCTGAAACTATAATACAAAGGACGAACATCTGTATCCATGCATGTCTCGCTAAAAATTAAAAATTATTCAACAAACTCCTATGAAGTTGGTATTTTTTCTGTAATCTGGCCTTTTATATCATTTAATGTTATAAAAAAAATAAACATTTTAATATTATCGTATTTTACGACCTACTAAGTTGGGGGTGTACCCTGCTAGTTGAATAATAATTATGATTATTGGGTCGCTCGTAAATACTTACCTGATAAATGTTGTGCGCAATCTTGTTACAGAGCCTTGTTATAAATAAAATCAAGTAAAACTTTGTTTACTTTTTATGTATGCCCAGCGCGAATACTGGTTCTACGATATAATTGTAATACACCCTGATACAAAATAAATACAACCGTTGGATTTTGTGTCTAGTTCAGATTCGATCGACTGTGATCGACGTACGCACTAATACCATTAAGAAAGGTAATTCACCCTACATATAATTAAAATGTTTATTTTTATTCGATAGTTTGCATTAAGTATGTATTTCCTCCTTTCGTTGATTAATCTTTAAAATATGCCGTTGAGCAGATGGGAAAAACCGGTCCGAACTCCAAGATATCGAATGTTATTTCCATCTCTAATCGCTGCAAAGCGTTCACAACTTATAGCACATAAATAAAATATATCAATATATTTTCTACCGATACAAAATCACTTTTTATGTGTAGAACACATTACCACTGGATTGATTCCATTGTGGGGTACAACACGGTGGGTTTCAAATCCAATATTCACAAATACTTGTTATAAAGTGCTTTCATAAGTAATCACATTTTGTGCATTCCCTTCTATTATTTTGAAGCCTCTCATAATATTCTTTATCATTAAACTCGCAATCTGCTCAATTCATTAATACTTATCTCTAAGTGACTCTGATAAATGGTGGCACATTAAATAATAAATAATTTTAAGTCCCGGGCACCGTCAGATTCACCTGCTAGTCAATTAAATAAATTAATCGTATTCAATTTTTCATAAACTATTTGATATTTATAGTTAATTTCAAACAGGATACTTCTAGAAATCAAAATCCAAACGTTGTTATTAAAAAAATATTTAATTTATTTAATTGACTAGCAGGTGAACCTGACGGTGCCCGGGACTGTAAAACTAGGATATAATCACGGTGACACACCGATTCTCGTTAGATAACCGAAGTTAAGCAACGTTGAGTTTAATCAGTGTAAGATAGGTGATGATTTGGGAATACCAGGTGCTGTATGTGGAGGACTCTCGACACCTCCTTGCAACAACTGCAAAAATTGAGCGAAATATATTTGCTATTGGGGATTGCTTGGGAATTTAATATTCTTTTGATACCTGTGTGCGTGATTTTTTATTGAAAAAGACATATCGTATCCCTTTGCACCCACTCCATAACACTAAATGCCTCCGCCGATCCTGAGAGCCGATGGCATAGGGAAGCAAAGGTTCCTCAATTTTCCCACCCTACCTCTTCTAAACCGATATTATTTGATTCCAGTAGCAAGAGAAGTTTTTTACAAGGAAGTCACATCTTATCAAGGCCCAAAGGTCCCTCAAGGATAAGGGTTAATGAATGTAAGGTGGTAGTTTAGTAATCGTTAATGGTGTAGATTGGGTAGTATTTGGATTATTCAAGGGGACGGCTCAACAAGAACTTGTTTACATTAGACTTGAAGTCTACCATATTGTAATCGGCTGAGAAGCAGGCCAGTAGAACAGTGTTCCATATGCGGGTAGTTCGAGGAAAGAAGCTTTATTAATGGAATTTGCGTTTAGATTTAGGCACAGATAGAGAGTGGGGAAAACTTTTTATAGTGATTGTTGCTAGTTGAGTGTTTTTTGTGAATGTTTGGCAAGAGAGGGCCATAGGTTGGAGCACTTGCCATGAAAATACCGATAAAGTAAAGACAAACCCTCAACTTCTCTGCTGTGGAGAAGAGGTTGCAGGGAAAAGAAAAGTGCATCACCTACTGAGTTTCGAAGCCGGTTTTAAAATCTATCAAGGCAAGATAGGAGTGTCGAGCAGCTCCTGCCTGGATGTGACAGCAGTATTTCATTTCAGGACAAATACAAGCGATGAAAAAATCTGACTTTATCTTAAAGAGTTGCATAGACTAGTTGTTCAATACATGCTTGGGAGACTAGTCTATTCTACTATTTACTTCATAGTTAGAGGAGAAATATATGGAATCATACCCAAAGCTATTTGAGAAAATGGTGCAGTAGCCCGAACTCGAACTCAGCACATCGAACAAAGAATCCATGACTGTAAATTTACACCATGTCATTTTCATCAAATGTGACGTCATAGCGGGATTGGATTAAGAAACGGCAAAGAAAAGCCGAGAGAAAAAGCACGTGTCTACGTTGGAGGAAAGAAAGCACGTGTCGATACTAAAAACGGTAGTTCTTTAACCACGTGGCAGCACGACAGGAACTTTTTAGCAAGATGCAACCCAAACTTTTAACAAGATTTTCAGACGGCCGTATACAGAGGAACGAATTACACACATAACAGCTGGTTATAACAGCAGACTAAACAAGTAATTGACTATATTGTCGCTGGCTTGGAAAATACGTTTCAGTCGGCTTGGTGTGGAAACGACCAGTAATGAATGCATTTTCTTTCAATTGAAAAAACTCGTATTGAATTTCTTTCCTTTGTTTCTATGTGTAACTTTCATACACAACGTCAACATTAACGTGTAACTACCACGTTATCATATTCACGTTTTCCGATAAGGCCGAATGATGCATACAACATTGATTTAAAAAGTGGAGGCGTAAATAAAGTGATTTTAAGCTCCTCGAAGTACACCCATCGTTCATCGTTTTTATTTTTGCACATGATCTGCTCCAACATCTGAACTCGTTATTAACGTTTTTCTTTATCTTATTGTACTTTTTAATTTAAAAATTACCAATAAAATAATAACATCGTCCTTTTTGTCCGTAAAGCGCGAACGCTGGCCGAGTTATGATATTTTGCACACTTTGATCAAAACGAGAATGAGTAATGTACTTCAGGATGTATATCATTATTAGATTGTACCTCCCAACCAGTGGAAGTAGTTCGGGAACAAGGAAACGAACAGCAGCTATAGGGAGATTACAGTGGTTAACGAAACAGACCTACAACTTAAGTGTGCCAAATTCGATTCCAGTTCATTCCGCAGAAAAACTTTCAATTATAGATGTTGGCAACCTTCACGTGGTCCCTTCCGTCTTTCTAGAAAGAATTCTAACTTGAAGGATATTGGTGAAATGAATGCCAACAATAATCAGTTGATTCATACGAAATTAGTGATGCTCAACAACAACAACAACAACAACAACACCTTTATTTACAGACATTTTTCAAATATTAATCTAACGCATAAAACATTTAAAAAATCAATATATCACAACGTTTTATTATTGTGGTTTTAAAATACATTCTATTAATACGAATTAAAGCTTTTAGATGAGACTTTTTTAGATGAATCTAAACGCTGACAAAGCGGGATCGAATGAAGAAACGGCAAAGAAAAGCCGAGATAAAATAGAAACAAACACAAAATTTTAAGCCAATATGAAAATTAGTTTTTATTTATTTTGTAACAGGATTGCACATTTACTTTTCTTATACTTTGCTTATAGGTTTAGAAGTGGAAGCATAAATATTTAAATTAATGCCTAAATAAATAATACAAATAAATTAATTAACTCATTATTTCTTTTTATATTTCAGAAATTCGTGAAATCCAACATGAATTCCATCAGTTTCGCAATTATCCTCGCACTTGTCATGGTTGGAGTCCACGGTCAATTTTATGGAGCGGGCCCTTTCCACAGTGCAGTTCATAGGGAAGTAGGTGGCGCGGCTGCCCATCATGACGCCTATGGCGCCCATGCCGAGTCTGCTGCTCACGGTCTCCTCGATGCTCATCATGCTGAACACCATGACAGAGAACACGACCTCGCTGACGGTTATGGATTGCACGAACATGACGAGGAACATCACGGACTTGCCGATGGCCTACATCAAGAATATGCTGCCCACGCTGCCCGCGGACAACACGCTGTGCATGACGGTGCCCGACATTATCATGCTGCCCTGGCTGCTTCCAATGCTGGACATGGTGGATACGGGTACCTGCCTTCTGGTTATGGCTTGGCTGGACATGGACTGTACGGACACGGTTTCGCTGGACACGGATTAGCTGGACATGGATTGCTTGGACATGGTTTCGCTGGTCATGGATTCGCTGGACATGGTCTGGGAGCTCCTGGTTTTCACGGCGGTTTTGGTCATGGCCATTTGGGCCATGGTTTTTATGGACATTTTTAATGAATCACGGTTAAATAAAATCACTCACATTTTAAATCTATTTTGAGCTCAATAAATTCCATTATTAAAACCTATTATATTGTGTTTATTATTTTTGTATATGTTCTATTTTTTAGCATAATTGGGAAAATACAGAAATATTTTTATTTTAACGTAAAAAGTACGGTAGTATTATGTAATTTTGTATTATGTTTTTTTTTTTTGTATTATGTTTTTTTTTTGTGTGGTAGTGCATAATCGGCACATCAGGTATGCAATAAATTAAACAATATTAATTATGGAACGGATGAAGTTATTTAGGTTTATTTTTGTAAACGAGCAAAGAAAGTTCCTAAAAATTCGTCACACTTGTTGCTGTACACGTATAGAATTCGTATGTTTAAACGCATTTAAACTCTGACAATGTGTCATCTATCGTCTGTTAACCACCAGCGGATATCTTTTATGATATTTTTTTTTTAAATAATGTAATTCCTATTTTAGTCTTGTAAATAACTAAAATGTTATTAATGCTACGTTTGTGATTTTGTAAAACAAAAATAAAGATCACGAATTATTCTAGGAATCGTCGAAAGTGCGTCAACATTATTTCAGGTGCAAATAAAAGTATTATCGAGGACATTCCTTCATTCTCTGACTACAATAGAATCGACATGTAAAAAGTTTGAGAAGTAGACGTAGCGTCTGTGTAGTAGATGCAAGCTATAAATAAAGAATACGAATTAGGTGTTAGCCTTTAAAGTGTTTCCAAAGATAGTAGTATTATCTGCATATATGTCGAAAAAAGAATGTAATTTGGGAGGTCATTGGCGACGATAAGGAAGAGAGTTGGGTCCAAGATGGATCCTTGAGGCACGCCATCGTTGATACTTTGAGCGTTGGACTTCTTCCCATCAACAACTATTATCGGAGACAAATGATTCCATGGTTGAGAAGACATTTCCAGGTATTCCATAGCTGGAAATCATGTGAAGGAAACTTTAATGCTAATCTGTATTAAATGCCTTTGATATGTTAAGAGCTATTGCTCTAGTGAAGAAATTATGGTCAGTACATCAACTTTGGATTTTACTGAACAGAACCATATTGCTTGCTAGTAAGAAAAACGGAAGTTATATCAATATAAAGTTCAGTTTTCATTCTTATTTACATTAATATTAAAACTTACTTTTTCTATATAAATGTGATCAAAGCGAACTTCATAATATACTCAGTCATGGATATGCAAGCGACTTCATAATGTTACATGATAAGGGCTGTCCCTTTTTCATGTAAGTATAAAAAAAAGAGAGATTTAATTAAAATGAAAATGAAATAGCATAGACGAAATTCGAACCTCGTAATTTAGGTTTAGAAATAGATTACGAGAGAGAATTAGAAAATGGAATGTAAAACAAACCATTGCTAAGCTTAGAGATAAAATAGTTTCAAGAAAAGAATGTGCATTGTCAATTCTGTTATGAAAATTCAATTGAAGAATGCAACTATAAGATAATTTAATAAACATGTTTTTAACATATTGGAAAAATAGGTTACTGGAAATATAGGTTAAAATTCCTTTTGTAAACAAAGGAAAAAGTTTTGGATACGCATTTCCAGAACACGTGAAAGAAGACACATGTTTTAACATGTGTATGACGTCATGGAAAATGGGAAGTTCTCGATATAGTTAGAAACTTTAGAGTTAAGCAAGGAGAAAATGAGGGAGAGTCAGGAGAGAGAGTCTGAGGACGACAGACTGCAGTCCAGACATGGGATTCGAACGTCTAGAAGCGAGACGGTCACCTTTGAAACTTAGAATGTGAAACTTGAATTCTTGACTATGAAAACCACGACCGGTCGGGAGAAGAAATAAACCCATCATGTGTTTTTATAAACGTCGTCTTTGTGTTGTAATTCTACCAAAAGGTAAAGTGAAAATTGTCATAATATGTCTTGTATATCCTGTGTTTTAAAATGTCTTTGCATACACAATATGAACACTAAGACTGTCTCAACACTACCTCCTCACTCAAAGAGCTTCTACACTTCTAAGTATGAACATTTTATATATATGAATCTCTTCATAACACGAACACAGAACGCAACATCCCTCTTAATAAGCCTCTCAACAACATCTCTCTCAATAAGACTCTCTAAGACTCACTTTTAATAAGACTGCGCTTTTAAAAAGTCCTAACAACAAAACGAACAATAACAAACAACAAGAATAACAAAAACAATAATAATAATAATAAGACTATTATATAACAATAAAGATTAACTAATTTGTATATTCCTTTAAAAACGAACTTTTATTAATTATTTATTCGTTTGTATTGTTTCAGTTCTAGTTATGCATATTTTCTACATTGCATCACTGCGTCGCTTTTAAGATGAAAATTAAATAGCATATATATATATATATATATATATATATATATATATATATATATATATATATATATATATATATATATATATATATACTAGAAAAAGTACCCGTCGTTGACTGGGTTCAAAAACATTCTACACAAAATGGACTCTGATTTATGAAAGTATGATAGGTTATTAAAAGGAAGGGTTGTAAAAAAATAGCTTTGAATTTGAGGATATCAATACCTAAGCAAAATATGATGAAAGTAAAAATAAAATAGATAAAACCCATAATTTATTATACCATACCTGTTCACACTGAAACACTTATCACAATATTCTGTGGATCTATATTAAAAAAAAACTTGTTAAACTTTGTGACATATTTCCATTCTATGGAGGTCAGGCGCGAACGAACACCCCATAATTTTATTATACCATATTTCTTAAAACTGAGACATAATTATCAAAGTATACTTACGCAGATAGATATGAAAAGTCTTTATTAAAGTCTGTGCCTATTTCCATTCTATGGAGGCCAGGCGCGAATGAAGACCCCACAATTTTACTGTACCATCTCTATTTAAGTTAAAACATACTTATCAAAGTATTATTATGTACATCTATATCAAAAACACTTGTAAACATTTTTTTTTAATTTTTTATTTCCATACTTTGTGGACCAGGCGCGTACGCAGACCCCACAATTTTAATGAATCATCATTATGCCAGATCAAACATACCCATTCCTGTGTCTCGATACATCTTCTATCATTATATGTGATCAGTTTTCTATAATAGTCAACCATATAGAAGCCTATTCGTTCAGCTTTATATATATATAGGAGCCTAGACGTTCAGCTTTATATATATATATAGATAGATAGATAGATAGATAGATAGATAGATATATGAATCGGTGGTCGTGCAAGTGTGATTTCTGAAACGTGTTGTCTGTTACTCTTCACTGACAGCAATATCTGATATGTGTATGGCAAAATAAATACCTTTTTCTTTCACCAAGAAAAGTTGTGTCGAATTTACATTTTTTTCTTTACGACCGTGTCTGTATACAACGTGTTGAGTCTGTTAGAGAAAAATAGACGACTATGTTACCTAAGTTTATTTGAAAAACGTTAGACTTTTGCTATTTAAATTTTTTATAACGAGCTTTTTAATATACTCAGACATGAATATGCAAGCTAAATCATAAAGGGTAACTAATTTGCATATTCCTTTGAAAAACAAACTTTTATTAAGGAATTAATTTTTATGGTTTCGTATTGAATGATCGGTTTCATTTAACTATTACGCTCGGTTCTATTTATGCATATTTTCTATATTGTGCATAACTTCGTAGCATTTAGCATGAATACGTTCTAGCATAAACACACACATACACACACACATATATATCTACATATATATGCACATACATGCACACACGCACACACACACATATATATATATATATATATATATATACATATATGTATTCAAGTGTTTACGTAATAATAATTCAAGTGTTTGCGTAATAATAATTTTATAAAATCACTAGTTCCTTCTTTGATAAGACAGGAGCGCGTTCGAAATGAATGTTTTTGTTTAGAACACAATTGAACCATGATACTTGTCTTTTCATTTTAAACTTTAAGTGAAACCATTATTTACAGATAATTTTATAAAATCAACAGTAGATTCTGTACAGTGCAATGTAGACTGCAATGTATTGTGAACTAAGTCACTATGGGGAGGCATGTGCGTTCCACCAGATACATTGCTGGGGTGGGTCTCTAACAAGATTTGATTTTTGTTTTTTTTTTATGGGAAATTTCACCGACTTTAATGAAAATAAAAGTGTGATATGGTGGAACATTTGTTGATGCTTATTCAATCCCGGACACCGTCGGATTTCTCCACTAGTAATCAATAGTGAATTAGCTTTATAATAATAAATACAAACTCTGCATGAATTAAAATACAATATCTATGCGTATTTTACGACTGGGTAATAAAATAATATATAATTATTACTAGCAGGCTGCCTATAACAATAATTTAATTAATGTCAAACACAAAATACGAGCTCACACTTCAGTAATAACTAAAACATTTTTGTGCGAGTCTATTGCAATAGACATCTCATAATTTCTTGCTTCCTGGTCATATTTTTTCTGAATATGAGGTTTACCTCGAAAATTCCAAGAACATAACACCATTAATATTAGCCCATTCTGTTGGTAAATAAATAGTTAATCGAAAATTATTGAACTTTTTCAATATTGTCATTTATTTTTTGCACCTTGTTTTATATCTAACGGTGTTTTTCTATCAAACGCAACTCTTTACACATTACATACAATGCTTCAAGCAAAGTATAGCATTCTTGTGATTTTGAATTTAGTCACGTGATTACTACGGCCAGGAATTTTACTCCATTCTCAAATGAAGAAAGACATTATTAATGAGTATATTGAACTTATTTAAGCTCCGATTTAAAAATATTCTGAATATGTAGCCATATATTTGTAAAGATAACACACACACACATATATATGTATTTATTGCCGTTTTATCCGCTTAGTTACACATGTTTCGATTATCGAATCGTATCAACGATCCGATAATTTCATCAGACTTTACAGAAATAATTATTATTATTAGGAAAAAGATATTAGAAAAAGCACAAAAAAGAGGAAAAAGAATTTTAATTAGACATCAGCAGCAGTTAAGTTTTAAGAAACATTGGAAGGTGATAAAGGGCGAGGGGGTTATAATATTAAACCAGATACGGATAGGAATAGAAGGAGGGGGAGAGAGAGAAAGGGTGGAAAAGAAGGACGTGAGATGAGTAAAACTTTGAAAGCAGATGTATGGGGAGAGAACGCGAGGGATAAGAAATAAAAGAGAAGGAGAGAGACAATCAGTTAATATTGTAGCGCTAACTTGTGGACTGGGGATAGACATAACGGTTAGTCATTGAATACATGTCATATGGAGTTTGACACGTTAAATATCTATGCGGTTTGGGGGACGTTGTTTGTAATAACTAACAAATAACACTCAAAGT
Source organism: Euprymna scolopes (assembly GCF_053919585.1). NCBI lineage: Eukaryota > Metazoa > Mollusca > Cephalopoda > Sepiida > Sepiolidae > Euprymna > Euprymna scolopes. The sequence continues at coordinate 21,565,528 of NC_136497.1, forward strand.
AAGCTTATGTAAGCTGTATGTGTGGAAAGACCCGGATGTTATTTAGTTTCCCCGCCGTTCAAGGGACGTCACTCTGTTCAAACATGTTTCGCATACTTAATATCCTTTCACCCATAGTTCAGAATTTCGTGCTTGTTTATGTGACATTTTTTTACGTGCTTTGCTTTGATCTTAGTTCTCCCACCTCATCTAATAGTTTCTCTTACTGGAGTCGTATGCTTGGTATCCTCCATTCCACTTGTCATTTCTTTTTAAGGAATCAACTTCCCTGGGATACTTGCATCCGAGATCCGTGGGACGACCCAGTATGTGTCCAGGCTTGTTCTTTCACTTTTTGAAACTCTATCCGAATTTTGCTCGGTCCATTTTTTACATGGTTCACATGTCACCTTACCACTGTCCCCAACTCTAGTTCAATTTCATATGACACGAGACTTGTTCGTCTCTTGACTACACCTTTTTCCCATCTTGTTCCTTTATAGACATTTTTTGCAAAGACTAATTCGCCTTCTCTAAATTCTCGTATAGTCAAATATATGTCATGATATTTTTTTTATTGGCGTTTTTTCATGCACTCCCTCACTGTAGTTTCCTGGGGAATGATCCAATCCAAACCCGTGTTTATTTTCCGATTCATTAATAATTCCGCTGCTGATACGCAGGTGACCGTTTGTGGTGTGGAGCTATAAGACCACAAGAAACGGCTTAGTTTTGAATATATGGAGCTTTTCTCATGACACATTTATCTCATGTCTTCCTTGAAAATTCGCACATATCTTTCCCCCAATCGCCAATCTTTCACGAGAAACACCCGTCTGTCTGAAACCACTGTCAATAATTTTCCCCACTTTTTATCTGTGCCTAAATCCAAACGTAGATTCCATGAGCAGAACTTTTTTCTCAGAAGTGCACGATTGTGGAACTCTCTTCCGTTCGCCTGTTTCCCACCTGAATACAACTTGGATGTCTTCAAATCCAACATAAAAAAACTCCTGACAAACCGCCCCCTTAAGTAAGACACTCTATCAAATCTCCAATACTAATGATTACTACAATACTATCTCATTGATTACTGTACACGCAATAACCCTTATCCCTGAGTGGCCTCCGGGCCTTGATAAGTGGTAACCCTCATGTAAAAAAAAGAACAAAAAGAAAAGTTTTTTTTACAGATAATGCGCCCGTTTATGTTGGTGAAGAATCCCAAGCGTTTAAGACTAGAAAAGGAACCAAACATATCAGAGCAACTTTTTCCCCTTTGGTCACATTTTAGATCACACTAACTTCTGACTTTGTTCTATTGGGTTCGAAGTCAGCAATTATTAGGATGTATTTCATGAATAACATGTTTAGTACACTGTTCAATTCAGCATGACACACTTTACAAAATCAAATCTTCATACACAAAAGCAAGCTGACTAATTTTTTGTTTGGGAATTTGACTGATTTGAAAGATTGGCGAGGGAGGACGATAGACTGGAGTTCAGACGAGCACCTGCCATGGAAATAACGATAAAACAAGGACAGGCTCGCAACGTCTCTTCTGTGGGAGAGAGGCTGCAGGGAAGAGAAAAGGGCATCCCCCACCAAACCACGAAGTCTATTTTGTACTCTGTCAAGGCAGGATAGGCTGTTTTTAGCAGCTCCTGCCCAGGTGTGGCAGCAGTACTCCATCCTTGGACGTACTTGGCTTTTATACAGATAGATAATTGCATCAGTAGTGAGATATCTTCTGGAGAGGTAGAAGGATCCCACCATTTTCTCAGCGTCCCTAGCAACAGATTTTGTGTTCCATTTCAGATCAGGAATAAATGTCAAACCCAGAAGCTTGTCAAAATATGGAGCCTCCCTAAGACGAGACCCACCCATTTCAATTGATGCCAGATGGGGATCAGAGCGTTGATGATGTAAAGATAGAAGCTTGGTTTTGGATGCATTAAAAGTGACCAGCCACCTCTTCCCCCATTGGTAACATATGAGTTGCAAAACATCTTTGTAGGTTTTCAGAGTGGTATTTGTAGTTGCTGCGTTTAATATATAAACGTCTATGTGCTGAAAAAAAAGAATACTATTTAATTCCAAATAATTTGGTTAAAAAAAAGGGTGACTTTGATTGACTGAAATAGGACATATCGACAATACACTTAACAGAAGATAACTCCTGAGAGAAAAGTTGGTGGTAGGCGAGTGATATTTGAAAAGAAATTGGCGGCAAGAAAGGAGGATGATGGAAGAACAAGTAGGAAATAATATGTTTGGCTTCATCGCCGTGATTGTATTGTGCACGAGTGGAAAGTTTCGTTCACCATCAAAGCTTAACCTACATAAACTTTGATAGTAATCAAACGTGCAAGTTAAATATTTGAGTATTTGAAAATTAATTTCTCGTATGTACGGTCGATGGGCATTTTCCCGCATAGCTAACAAAATAAAAAAAAAGTGATGAAAAAATAATATAATAAATAAATGTTACGAAAAGCAAGCTAAGTTCCTCTTCTACCTACCTGGATAGATTCTTTGCGTTTTAACTTATTTTAAAGTGTTTATATTTAAAATTACATCTGTCAACGAGC